>NW_027063802.1:0-30565 GCF_032884065.1 Artemia franciscana
GTAAAGAATGTGATTAAAGGCTCTTTTCCTATTTCAAAAGTTTTAGTTTTCGAGGGTAATAGCTACGTATGTTGAAAAAATGAAGATATTAGACTATTTTATGATTGCAAATGGTAAAGAATGTGATTAAAGGCTCTTTTCCTATGTCAAAAGTTTTAGTTTTCGAGGGTAATAGCTACGTATGTTGAAAAAATGAAGATTATTAGAGACTATTTTATGATTGCACATGGTAAAGAATGTGATTAAAGGCTCTTTTCCTATTTCAAAAGTTTTAGTTTTCGAGGGTAATAGCTACGTATGTTGAAAAAATGAAGATATTAGACTATTTTATGATTGCAAATGGTAAAGAATGTGATTAAAGGCTCTTTTCCTATGTCAAAAGTTTTAGTTTTCGAGGGTAATAGCTACGTATGTTGAAAAAATGAAGATATTAGACTATTTTATGATTGCACATGGTAAAGAATGTGATTAAAGGCTCTTTTCCTATGTCAAAAGTTTTAGTTTTCGAGGGTAATAGCTTTGTCTGTGGAAAAAATGAAGATATTAGACAATTTTATGATTGCACAGGGTAAAGAATGTGATTAACGGCTCTTTTCCTATTTCAAAAGTTTTAGTTTTCGAGGGTAATAGCTACGTATGTTGAAAAAATGAAGATATTAGACAATTTTATAATTGCACATGGTAAAGAATGTGATTAAAGGCTCTTTTCCCATGTCAAAAGCTTTAGTTTTCGAGGGTAATATCTACATATGTTGAAAAAATGAAGATATTAGACTATTTTATGATTGCAAATGGTAAAGAATGTGATTAAAGGCTCTTTTCAATCATAAAATAGTCTAATATCTTCATTTTTTAAACATACGTAGCTATTACCCTCGAAAACTAAAACTTTTGAAATAGGAAAAGAGCCTTTAATCACATTCTTTACCATGTGCAATCATAAAATTGTCTAATATCTTCATTTTTTCAACATACGTAGCTATTACCCTCGAAAACTAAAACTTTTGAAAAAGGAAAAGAGTCTTTAATCACATTCTTTACCATGTGCAATCATAAAATAGTCTAATATCTTCATTTTTTCCACAGACATAGCTATTACCCTCGAAAATTAAAACTTTTGAAATAGGAAATTTTTTTTGATTACCTGATCAAAAGTAATTTTCCTATTTCAAAAGTTTTAGTTTTCGAGGGTAATAGCTACGTATGTTGAAAAAATGAAGATATTAGACTATTTTATGATTGCACATGGTAAAGAATGTGATTAAAGGCTCTTTTCCTATTTCAAAAGTTTTAGTTTTCGGGGGTAAGAGCTACGTATGTTGAAAAAATGAAGATATTAGACTATTTTATGATTGCACATGGTAAAGAATGTGATTAAAGGCTCTTTTCCTATGTCAAAAGTTTTAGTTTTCGAGGGTAATAGCTTTGTCTGTGGAAAAAATGAAGATATTAGACTATTTTATGATTGCAAATGGTAAAGAATATGATTAAAGGCTCTTTTCCTATTTCAAAAGTTTTAGTTTTCGAGTGTAAGAGCGTTGTCTGTGGAAAAAATGAAGATATTAGACAATTTTATGATGGCACAGGGTAAAGAATGTGATTAAAGGCTCTTTTCCTATATCAAAAGTTTTAGTTTTCGAGGGTAATAGCTACGTATGTTGAAAAAATGAAGATATTAGACAATTTTATGATTGCACATGGTAAAGAATGTGATTAAAGGCTCTTTTCCTATTTCAAAAGTTTTAGTTTTCGAGGGTAATAGCTACGTATGTTGAAAAAATGAAGATGTTAGACTATTTTATGATTGCACATGGTAAAGAATGTCATTAAAGGCTCTTTTTCTATTTCAAAAGTTTTAGTTTTCGAGGGTAATATCCAAGTATGTTGAAAAAATGAAGATATTAGACTATTTTATGATTGCAAATGGTAAAGAATGTAATTAAAGGCTCTTTTCCTATTTCAAAAGTTTTAATTTTCGAGGGTAATAGCTATGTCTGTGGAAATAATGAAGATATTAGACTATTTTATGATTGCACATGGTAAAGAATGTGATTAAAGACTCTTTTCCTTTTTCAAAAGTTTTAGTTTTCGAGGGTAATAGCTACGTATGTTGAAAAAATGAAGATATTAGACAATTTTATGATTGCACATGGTAAAGAATGTGATTAAAGGCTCTTTTCCTATTTCAAAAGTTTTAGTTTTCGAGGGTAATAGCTACGTATGTTTAAAAAATGAAGATATTAGACAATTTTATGATTGCACATGGTAAAGAATGTGATTAAAGGCTCTTTTCCCATGTCAAAAGTTTTAGTTTTCGAGGGTAATATCTACATATGTTGAAAAAATGAATATATTAGACTATTTTATGATTGCAAATGGTAAAGAATGTGATTAAAGGCTCTTTTCCTATTTCAAAAGTTTTAGTTTTCGAGGGTAATAGCTACGTATGTTGAAAAAATGAAGAAATTAGACTATTTTATGATTGCAAATGGTAAAGAATGTGATTAAAGGCTCTTTTCCTATTTCAAAAGTTTTAGTTTTCGAGGGTAATAGCTACGTATGTTGAAAAAATGAAGATATTAGACTATTTTATGATTGCAAATGGTAAAGAGTGTGATTAAAGGCTCTTTTCCTATTTCAAAAGTTTTAGTTTTCGAGGGTAAGAGCTTTGTCTGTGGAAAAAATGAAGATATTAGACAATTTTATGATTGCACAGGGTAAAGAATATGATTAAAGGCTCTTTTCCTATTTCAAAAGTTTTAGTGTTAGAGGGTAATAGCTACGTATGTTGAAAAAATGAAGATATTAGACTATTTTATGATTGCACATGGTAAAGAATGTGATTAAAGGCTCTTTTCCTATTTCAAAAGTTTTAGTTTTCGAGGGTAATAGCTACGTATGTTGAAAAAATGAAGATATTAGACTATTTTAAGATTGCACATGGTAAAGAATGTGATTAAAGGCTCTTTTCCTATATCAAAAGTTTTAGTTTTCGAGGGTAATAGCTACGTATGTTGAAAAAACGAAGATATTAGACAATTTTATGATTGCACATGGTAAAGAATGTGATTAAAGGCTCTTTTCCTATTTCAAAAGTTTTAGTTTTCGAGGGTAATAGCTACGTATGTTGAAAAAATGAAGATATTAGACAATTTTATGATTGCACATGGTAAAGAATGTGATTAAAGGCTCTTTTCCCATGTCAAAAGTTTTAGTTTTCGAGGGTAATATCTACGTATGTTGAAAAAATGAAGATATTAGACTATTTTATGATTGCAAATGTGATTAATAATTACATTCACAAGAATGTGATTAAAGGCTCTTTTCCTATTTCAAAAGTTTTAGTTTTCAAGGGTAATAGCTACGTATGTTGAAAAAATGAAGATATTAGACTATTTTATGATTGCAAATGGTAAAGAATGTGATTAAAGGCTCTTTTCCTATGTCAAAAGTTTTAGTTTTCGAGGGTAATAGCTACGTATGTTCAAAAAATGAAGATATTAGACTATTTTCTGATTGCAAATGGTAAATAATGTGATTAAAGGCTCTTTTCCTATGTCAAAAGATTTAGTTTTCGATGGTAATAGCTACGTATGTTGAAAAAATGAAGATATTAGACAATTTTATGATTGCAGATGGTAAAGAATGTGATTAAAGGCTCTTTTCCTATTTCAAAAGTTTTAGTTTTCGAGGGTAATAGCTACGTATGTTGAAAAAATGAAGATATTAGACTATTTTATGATTGCACATGGTAAAGAATGTGATTAAAGGCTCTTTTCCTATTTCAAAAGTTTTAGTTTTCGAGGGTAATAGCTACGTATGTTGAAAAAATGAAGATATTAGACTATTTTATGATTGCAAATGGTAAAGAATGTGATTAAAGGCTCTTTTCCTATGTTAAAAGTTTTAGTTTTCGAGGGTAATAGCTACGTATGTTGAAAAAATGAAGATATTAGACTATTTTATGATTGCACATGGTAAAGAATGTGATTAAAGGCTCTTTTCCTATTTCAAAAGTTTTAGTTTTCGAGGGTAATAGCTACGTATGTTGAAAAAATGAAGATATTAAACTATTTTATGATTGCAAATGGTAAAGAATGTGATTAAAGGCTCTTTTCCTATTTCAAAAGTTTTACTTTTCGAGGGTAATAGCTACGTATGTTGAAAAAATGAAGATATTAGACTATTTTATGATTGCAAATGGTAAAGAATGTGATTAAAGGCTCTTTTCCTATTTCAAAAGTTTTAGTTTTCGAGGGTAATAGCAAGGTATGTTGAAAAAATGAAGATATTAGCCTATTTTATGATTGCACATGGTAAAGAATGTGATTAAAGGCTCTTTTCCTATGTCAAAAGTTTTAGTTTTCGAGGGTAATAGTTACGTATGTTGAAAAAATGAAGATATTAGACTATTTTATGATTGCAAATGGTCAAGAATGTGATTAAAGGCTATTTTCCTATGTCAAAAGTTTTAGTTTTCGAGGGTAATAGCTACGTATGTTGTATAAATGAAGATATTACACTATGTTATGATTGCAAATCGTAAAGAATGTGATTAAAGGCTCTTTTCCTATTTCAAAAGTTTTCATTTTTGAGGGTAATAGCTACGTATGTTGAAAAAACGAAGATATTAGACTATTTTATGATTGCAAATGGTAAAGAATGTGATTAAAGGCTCTTTTCCTATTTCAAAAGTTTTAGTTTTCGAGGGTAATAGCTACGTATGTTGAAAAAATGAAGATATTAGACTATTTTATGATTGCAAATGGTAAAGAATGTGATTAAAGGCTCTTTTCCTATTTCAAAAGTTTTAGTTTTCGAGGGTAATAGCTACGTATGTTGAAAAAATGAAGATATTAGACTATTTTATGATTGCAAATGGTAAAGAATGTGATTAAAGGCTCTTTTCCTATTTCAAAAGTTTTAGTTTTCGAGAGTAATAGCTACGTATGTTGAAAAAATGAATATATATTTGACTATTTTATGATTGCACATGGTAAGGAATGTGATTAAACGCTCTTTTCCTATTTCAAAAGTTTTAGTTTTCGAGGGTAATAGCTACGTATGTTGAAAAAATGAAGATATTAGACTATTTTATGATTGCAAATGGTAAAGAATGTGATTAAAGGCTCTTTTCCTATATCAAAAGTTTTAGTTTTCGAGGGTAATAGCTACGTATGTTGAAAAAATGAAGATATTAGACAATTTTATGATTGCACATGGTAAAGAATGTGATTAAACGCTCTTTTCCTATTTCAAAAGTTTTAGTTTTCGAGGGTAATAGCTACATATGTTGAAAAAATGAAGATATTAGACTATTTTATGATTGCAAATGGTAAAGAATGTGATTAAAGGCTCTTTTCCTATGTCAAAAGTTTTAGTTTTCGAGGGTAATAGCTACGTATGTTGAAAAAATGAAGATATTAGACAATTTTATGATTGCACATGGTAAAGAATGTGATTAAAGGCTCTTTTCTTATTTCAAAAGTTTTAGTTTTCGAGGGTAATAGCTACGTATGTTGAAAAAATGAAGATATTAGACTATTTTATGATTGCAAATGGTAAAGAATGTGATAAAAGGCTCTTTTCCTATGTTAAAAGTTTTAGTTTTCGAGGGTAATAGCTACGTATGTTGAGAAAATGAAGATATTAGACTATTTTATGATTGCACATGGTAAAGAATGTGATTAAAGGCTCTTTTCCTATTTTAAAAGTTTTAGTTTTCGAGGGTAATAGCTACGTATGTTGAAAAAATGAAGATATTAAACTATTTTATGATTGCAAATGGTAAAGAATGTGATTAAAGGCTCTTTTCCTATTTCAAAAGTTTTAGTTTTCGAGGGTAATAGCAAGGTATGTTGAAAAAATGAAGATATTAGACTATTTTATGATTGCACATGGTAAAGAATGTGATTAAAGGCTCTTTTCCTATGTCAAAAGTTTTAGTTTTCGAGGGTAATAGTTACGTATGTTGAAAAAATGAAGATATTAGACTATTTTGTGATTGCAAATGGTCAAGAATGTGATTAAAGGCTCTTTTCCTATGTCAAAATTTTTAGTTTTCGAGGGTAATAGCTACGTATGTTGAAAAAATGAAGATATTACACTATTTTATGATTGCAAATGGTAAAGAATGTGATTAAAGGCTCTTTTCTATTTCAAAAGTTTTCGTTTTTGAGGGTAATAGCTACGTATGTTGAAAAAACGAAGATATTAGACTATTTTATGATTGCAAATGGTAAAGAATGTGATTAAAGGCTCTTTTCCTATTTCAAAAGTTTTAGTTTTCGAGGGTAATAGCTACGTATGTTGAAAAAATGAAGATATTAGACTATTTTATGATTGCAAATGGTAAAGAATGTGATTAAAGGCTCTTTTCCTATTTCAAAAGTTTTAGTTTTCGAGGGTAATAGCTACGTATGTTGAAAAAATGAAGATATTAGACTATTTTATGATTGCAAATGGTAAAGAATGTGATTAAAGGCTCTTTTCCTATTTCAAAAGTTTTAGTTTTCGAGAGTAATAGCTACGTATGTTGAAAAAATGAATATATATTTGACTATTTTATGATTGCACATGGTAAGGAATGTGATTAAACGCTCTTTTCCTATTTCAAAAGTTTTAGTTTTCGAGGGTAATAGCTACGTATGTTGAAAAAATGAAGATATTAGACTATTTTATGATTGCAAATGGTAAAGAATGTGATTAAAGGCTCTTTTCCTATGTCAAAAGTTTTAGTTTTCGAGGGTAATAGCTACGTATGTTGAAAAAATGAAGATATTAGACAATTTTATGATTGCACATGGTAAAGAATGTGATTAAACGCTCTTTTCCTATTTCAAAAGTTTTAGTTTTCGAGGGTAATAGCTACATATGTTGAAAAAATGAAGATATTAGACTATTTTATGATTGCAAATGGTAAAGAATGTGATTAAAGGCTCTTTTCCTATGTCAAAAGTTTTAGTTTTCGAGGGTAATAGCTACGTATGTTGAAAAAATGAAGATATTAGACAATTTTATGATTGAACATGGTAAAGAATGTGATTAAAGGCTCTTTTCTTATTTCAAAAGTTTTAGTTTTCGAGGGTAATAGCTACGTATGTTGAAAAAATGAAGATATTAGACTATTTTATGATTGCAAATGGTAAAGAATGTGATAAAAGGCTCTTTTCCTATTTCAAAAGTTTTAGTTTTCGGGGGTAAGAGCTACGTATGTTGAAAAAATGAAGATATTAGACTATTTTATGATTGCAACTGGTAAAGAATGTGATTAAAGGCTCTTTTCCTATGTCAAAAGTTTTAGTTTTCGAGGGTAATAGCTACGTATGTTGAAAAAATGAAGATATTAGACTATTTTATGATTGCAAATGGTAAAGAATGTGATTAAAGGCTCTTTTCCTATTTCAAAAGTTTTAGTTTTCGAGGGTAATAGCTACGTATGTTGAAAAAATGAAGCTATTAGACTATTTTGTGATTGCAAATGGTAAAGAATGTGATTAAAGGCTCTTTTCCTATTTCAAAAGTTTTAGTTTTCGAGGATAAGAGCTTTGTCTGTGGAAAAAATGAAGATATTAGACTATTTTATGATTGCACATGGTAAAGAATGTGATTAAAGGCTCTTTTCCTATTTCAATAGTTTTAGTTTTCGAGGGTAATAGCTATGTCTGTGGAAAAAATGAAGATATTAGACTATATTATGATTGCAAATGGTAAAGAATGTGATTAAAGGCTCTTTTCCTATGTCAAAAGTTTTAGTTTTCGAGGGTAATAGCTACGTATGTTGAAAAAAAGAAGATATTAGACTATTTTATGATTGCACATGGTAAAGAATGTGATTAAAGGCTCTTTTCCTATTTCAAAAGTTTTAGTTTTCGAGGGTAATAGCTACGTATGTTGAAAAAATGGCGATATTAGGCTATTTTATTATTGCAAATGGTAAAGAACGTGATTAAAGGCTCTTTTCCTATTTCAAAAGTTTTAATTTTCGAGGGTAATAGCTACGTATGTTGAAAAAATGAAGATATTAGACTATTTTATGATTGCAAATGGTAAAGAATGTGAATAAAGGCTCTTTGCCTATTTCAAAAGTTTTAGTTTTCGATGGTAATAGATACATATGTTGAAAAAATGAAGATATTACACTATTTTATGATGGCAAATGGTAAAGAATGTGATTAAAGGCTCTTTTCCTATTTCAAAAGTTTTAGTTTTCGAGGGTAATAGCTACGTATGTTGAAAAAATGAAGATATTAGACTATTTTATGATTGCAAATGGTAAAGAATGTGATTAAAGGCTCTTTTCCTATTTCAAAAGTTTTAGTTTTCGAGGGTAATAGCTACGTATGTTGAAAAAATGAAGCTATTAGACTATTTTATGATTGCAAATGGTAAAGAATGTGACAAAAGGCTCTTTTCCTTTTTCAAAAGTTTTAGTTTTCGGGGGTAAGAGCTACGTATGTTGAAAAAACGAAGATATTAGACTATTTTATGATTGCAAATGGTAAAGAATGTGATTAAAGGCTCTTTTCCTATGTCAAAAGTTTTAGTTTTCGAGGGTAATAGCTACGTATGTTGAAAAAATGAAGATATTAGACTATTTTATGATTGCACATGGTAAAGAATGTGATTAAAGGCTCTTTTCCTATTTTAAAAGTTTTAGTTTTCGAGGCTAATAGCTATGTATGTTGAAAAATGAAGATAATAGACAATTTTATGATTGCACATGGTAAAGAATGTGATTAAAGGCTCTTTTCCTATTTCAATAGTTTTAGTTTTCGAGGATAATAGCTATGTCTGTGGAAAAAATGAAGATATTAGACTATTTTATGATTGCAAATGGTAAAGAATGTGATTAAAGGCTCTTTTCCTATTTCAAAAGTTTTAGTTTTCGAGGTTAATAGCTACGTATGTTGAAAAAATGAAGGTATTAGACTATTTTATGATTGCATATGGTAAAGAATGTGATTAAAGACTTTTTTCCTATTTTAAAAAGTTTTAGTTTTCGAGGCTAATAGCTACGCATGTTGAAAAAATGAAGATATTAGACAATTTTATGATTGCAAATGGTAAAGAATGTGATTAAAGGCTCTTTTCCTATTTCAAAAGTTTTAGTTTTCGAGGGTAATAGCTACGTATGTTGAAAAAATGAAGATATTAGACTATTTTATGATTGCAAATGGTAAAGAATGTGATTAAAGGCTTTTTTCCTATTTCAAAAGTTTTAGTTTTCGAGGGTAATAGCTACGTATGTTGAAAAAATGAAGCTATTAGACTATTTTATGATTGCAAATGGTAAAGAATATGATTAAAGGCTCTTTTCCTATTTCAAAAGTTTTAGTTTTCGAGGGTAATAGCTACTTATGTTGAAAAAATGAAGATATTAGACTATTTTATGATTGCAAATGGTAAAGAATGTGATTAAAGGCTCTTTTCCTATGTCAAAAGTTTTAGTTTTTGAGGGTAATAGCTACGTATGTTGAAAAAATGAAGCTATTAGACTATTTTATGATTGCAAATGGTAAAGAATGTGATTAAAGGCTCTTTTCCTATTTCAAAAGTTTTAGCTTTCGAGGGTAATAGCTACGTATGTTGAAAAAATGAAGATATTACACTATTTTATGATTGCAAATGGTAAAGAATGTGATTAAAGGCTCTTTTCCTATTTCAAAAGTTTTAGTTTCGAGGGTAATAGCTACGTATGTTGAAAAAATGAAGATATTAGACTATTTTATGATTGCAAATGGTAAAGAATGTGATTAAAGGCTCTTTTCCTATTTCAAAAGTTTTAGTTTTCGAGGGTAATAGCTACGTATGTTGAAAAAATGAAGCTATTAGACTATTTTGTGATTGCAAATGGTAAAGAATGTGATTAAAGGCTCTTTTCCTATTTCAAAAGTTTTAGTTTTCGAGGGTAATAGCTACGTATGTTGAAAAAATGAAGATATTACACTATTTTATGATTGCAAATGGTAAAGAATGTGATTAAAGGCTCTTTTCCTATTTCAAAAGTTTTAGTTTTCGAGGGTAATAGATACGTATGTTGAAAAAATGAAGATATTAGACTATTTTATGATTGCAAATGGTAAAGAATGTGATTAAAGGCTCTTTTCCTATTTCAAAAGTTTTAGTTTTCGAGGGTAATAGCTACGTATGTTGAAAAAATGAAGCTATTAGACTATTTTGTGATTGCAAATGGTAAAGAATGTGATTAAAGGCTCTTTTCCTATTTCAAAAGTTTTAGTTTTCGAGGATAAGAGCCTTGTCTGTGAGAAAAATGAAGACATTAGACTATTTTATGATTGCACATGGTAAAGAATGTGATTAAAGGCTCTTTTCCTATTTCAATAGTTTTAGTTTTCGAGGGTAATAGCTATGTCTGTGGAAAAAATGAAGATATTAGACTATTTTATGATTGCAAATGGTAAAGAATGTGATTAAAGGCTCTTTTCCTATGTCAAAAGTTTTAGTTTTCGAGGCTAATAGCTACGTATGTTGAAAAAATGAAGATATTAGACTATTTTATGATTGTAATGGTAAAGAATGTGATTAAAGGCTCTTTTCCTATTTCAAAAGTTTTAGTTTTCGAGGGTAATAGCTACGTATGTTGAAAAAATGATGATATTAGACTATTTTATGATTGCAAATGGTAAAGAATGTGATTAAAGGCTCTTTTCCTATTTCAAAAGTTTTAGTTTTCGAGGGTAATAGCTACGTATGTTGAAAAAATGAAGATATTAGACTATTTTATGATTGCAAATGGTAAAGAATGTGATTAAAGGCTCTTTTCCTATTTCAAAAGTTTTAGTTTTCGAGGGTAATAGCTACGTATGTTGAAAAAATGAAGATATTAGACTATTTTATGATTGCAAATGGTAAAGAATGTGATAAAAGGCTCTTTTCCTATTTCAAAAGTTTTAGTTTTCGGGGGTAAGAGCTACGTATGTTGAAAAAATGAAGATATTAGACTATTTTATGATTGCAAATGGTAAAGCATGTGATTAAAGGCTCTTTTCCTATGTCAAAAGTTTTAGTTTTCGAGGGTAATAGCTACGTATGTTGAAAAAATGAAGATATTAAACTATTTTATGATTGCAAATGGTAAAGAATGTGATTAAAGGCTCTTTTCCTATTTCAAAAGTTTTAGTTTTCGAGGGTAATAGCTACGTATGTTGAAAAAATGAAGCTATTAGACTATTTTTGATTGCAAATGGTAAAGAATGTGATTAAAGGCTCTTTTCCTATTTCAAAAGTTTTAGTTTTCGAGGATAAGAGCTTTGTCTGTGGAAAAAATGTTTTCGAGGGTAATAGCTACGTATGTTGAAAAAATGAAGATATTACACTATTTTATGATTGCAAATGGTAAAGAATGTGATTAAAGGCTCTTTTCCTATTTCAAAAGTTTTAGTTTTCGAGGGTAATAGCTACGTATGTTGAAAAAATGAAGATATTAGACTATTCTATGATTGCAAATGGTAAAGAATGTGATAAAAGGCTCTTTTCCTATTTCAAAAGTTTTAGTTTTCGGGGGTAAGAGCTACGTATGTTGAAAAAATGAAGATATTAGACTATTTTATGATTGCAAATGGTAAAGAATGTGATTAAAGGCTCTTTTCCTATGTCAAAAGTTTTAGTTTTCGAGGGTAATAGCTACGTATGTTGAAAAAATGAAGATATTAGACTATTTTATTATTGCAAAAGGTAAAGAATGTGATTAAAGGCTCTTTTCCTATTTCAAAAGTTTTAGTTTTCGAGGGTAATAGCTACGTATGTTGAAAAAATGAAGCTATTAGACTATTTTGTGATTGCAAATGGTAAAGAATGTGATTAAAGGCTCTTTTCCTATTTAGTTTTAGTTTCGAGGATAAGAGCTTTGTCTGTGGAAAAAATGAAGATATTAGACTCTTTTATGATTGCACATGGTAAAGAATGTGATTAAAGGCTCTTTTCCTATTTCAATAGTTTTAGTTTTCGAGGGTAATAGCTATGTCTGTGGAAAAAATGAAGATATTAGACTATTTTATGATTGCAAATGGTAAAGAATGTGATTAAAGGCTCTTTTCCTATGTCAAAAGTTTTAGTTTTCGAGGCTAATAGCTACGTATGTTGAAAAAATGAAGATATTAGACTATTTTATGATTGCACATGGTAAAGAATGTGATTAAAGGCTCTTTTCCTATTTCAAAAGTTTTAGTTTTCGAGGGTAATAGCTACGTATGTTGAAAAAATGATGATATTAGACTATTTTATGATTGCAAATGGTAAAGAATGTGATTAAAGGCTCTTTTCCTATTTCAAAAGTTTTAGTTTTCGAGGGTAATAGCTACGTATGTTGAAAAAATGAAGATATTAGACTATTTTATGATTGCAAATGGTAAAGAATGTGATAAAAGGCTCTTTTCCTATTTCAAAAGTTTTAGTTTTCGGGGGTAAGAGCTACGTATGTTGAAAAAATGAAGATATTAGACTATTTTATGATTGCAAATGGTAAAGAATGTGATTAAAGGCTCTTTTCCTATGTCAAAAGTTTTAGTTTTCGAGGGTAATAGCTACGTATGTTGAAAAAATGAAGATATTAAACTATTTTATGATTGCAAATGGTAAAGAATGTGATTAAAGGCTCTTTTCCTATTTCAAAAGTTTTAGTTTTCGAGGGTAATAGCTACGTATGTTGAAAAAATGAAGCTATTAGACTATTTTGTGATTGCAAATGGTAAAGAATGTGATTAAAGGCTCTTTTCCTATTTCAAAAGTTTTAGTTTTCGAGGATAAGAGCTTTGTCTGTGGAAAAAATGTTTTCGAGGGTAATAGCTACGTATGTTGAAAAAATGAAGATATTACACTATTTTATGATTGCAAATGGTAAAGAATGTGATTAAAGGCTCTTTTCCTATTTCAAAAGTTTTAGTTTTCGAGGGTAATAGCTACGTATGTTGAAAAAATGAAGATATTAGACTATTTTATGATTGCAAATGGTAAAGAATGTGATAAAAGGCTCTTTTCCTATTTCAA
Source organism: Artemia franciscana (assembly GCF_032884065.1). Lineage (NCBI taxonomy): Eukaryota > Metazoa > Arthropoda > Branchiopoda > Anostraca > Artemiidae > Artemia > Artemia franciscana. The sequence goes on from NW_027063802.1 coordinate 13,009, forward strand.
AAGTTTTAGTTTTCGGGGGTAAGAGCTACGTATGTTGAAAAAATGAAGATATTAGACTATTTTATGATTGCAAATGGTAAAGAATGTGATTAAAGGCTCTTTTCCTATGTCAAAAGTTTTAGTTTTCGAGGGTATTAGCTACGTATGTTGAAAAAATGAAGGTATTAGACTATTTTATGATTGCAAATGGTAAAGAATGTGATTAAAGGCTCTTTTCCTATTTCAAAAGTTTTAGTTTTCGAGGGTAATAGCTACGTATGTTGAAAAAATGAAGCTATTAGACTACTTTGTTATTACAAATGATAAAGAATGTGATTAAAGGCTCTTTTCCTATTTCAAAAGTTTTAGTTTTCGAGGATAAGAGCTTTGTCTGTGGAAAAAATGAAGATATTAGACTATTTTATGATTGCACATGGTAAAGAATGTGATTAAAGGCTCTTTTCCTATTTCAATAGTTTTAGTTTTCGAGGGTAATAGCTATGTCTGTGGAAAAAATGAAGATATTAGACTATTTTATGATTGCAAATGGTAAAGAATGTGATTAAAGGCTCTTTTCCTATGTCAAAAGTTTTAGTTTTCGAGGGTAATAGCTACGTATGTTGAAAAAATGAAGATATTAGACTATTTTATGATTGCAAATGGTAAAGAATGTGATTAAAGGCTCTTTTCCTATTTCAAAAGTTTTAGTTTTCGAGGTTAATAGCTACATATGTTGAAAAAATGAAGATATTAGACTATTTTATGATTGCACATGGTAAAGAATGTGATTAAAGGCTCTTTTCCTATTTTAAAAGTTTTAGTTTTCGAGGCTAATAGCTACGTATGTTAAAAAAATGAAGATATTAGACAATTTTATGATTGCAAATGGTAAAGAATGAGATTAAAGGCTCTTTTCCTATTTCAAAAGTTTTAGTTTTCGAGGGTAATAGCTACGTATGTTGAAAAAAATGAAGATATTAGACTATTTTATGATTGCAAATGGTAAAGATTGTGATTAAAGGCTCTTTTCCTATTTCAAAAGTTTTAGTTTTCAAGTGTAATAGCTACGTCTGTTGAAAAAATGAAGATATTAGACTATTTTGCGATTGCAAATGGTAAAGAATGTGATTAACGGCTCTTTTCCTATTTCAAAAGTTTTAGTTTCTGAGGATAAGAGCTTTGTCTGTGGAAAAAATGAAGATATTAGACTCTTTTATGATTGCACATGGTAAAGAATGTGATTAAAGGCTCTTTTCCTATTTCAATAGTTTTAGTTTTCGAGGGTAATAGCTATGTCTGTGGAAAAAATGAAGATATTAGACTATTTTATGATTGCAAATGGTAAAGAATGTGATTAAAGGCTCTTTTCCTATGTCAAAAGTTTTAGTTTTCGAGGCTAATAGCTACGTATGTTGAAAAAATGAAGATATTAGACTATTTTATGATTGCACATGGTAAAGAATGTGATTAAAGGCTCTTTTCCTATTTCAAAAGTTTTAGTTTTCGAGGGTAATAGCTACGTATGTTGAAAAAATGATGATATTAGACTATTTTATGATTGCAAATGGTAAAGAATGTGATTAAAGGCTCTTTTCCTATTTCAAAAGTTTTAGTTTTCGAGGGTAATAGCTACGTATGTTGAAAAAATGAAGATATTAGACTATTTTATGATTGTAAATGGTAAAGAATGTGATAAAAGGCTCTTTTCCTATTTCAAAAGTTTTAGTTTTCGGGGGTAAGAGCTACGTATGTTGAAAAAATGAAGATATTAGACTATTTTATGATTGCAAATGGTAAAGAATGTGATTAAAGGCTCTTTTCCTATGTCAAAAGTTTTAGTTTTCGAGGGTAATAGCTACGTATGTTGAAAAAATGAAGATATTAAACTATTTTATGATTGCAAATGGTAAAGAATGTGATTAAAGGCTCTTTTCCTATTTCAAAAGTTTTAGTTTTCGAGGGTAATAGCTACGTATGTTGAAAAAATGAAGCTATTAGACTATTTTGTGATTGCAAATGGTAAAGAATGTGATTAAAGGCTCTTTTCCTATTTCAAAAGTTTTAGTTTTCGAGGATAAGAGCTTTTTCTGTGGAAAAAATGTTTTCGAGGGTAATAGCTACGTATGTTGAAAAAATGAAGATATTACACTATTTTATGATTGCAAATGGTAAAGAATGTGATTAAAGGCTCTTTTCCTATTTCAAAAGTTTTAGTTTTCGAGGGTAATAGCTACGTATGTTGAAAAAATGAAGATATTAGACTATTTTATGATTGCAAATGGTAAAGAATGTGATTAAAGGCTCTTTTCCTATTTCAAAAGTTTTAGTTTTCGAGGGTAAGAGGTACGTTTGTGGAAAAAATGAAGATATTAGACTATTTTATGATTGCAAATGGTAAAGAATGTGATTAAAGGCTCTTTTCCTATTTCAAAAGTTTTAGTTTTCGAGGATAAGAGCTTTGTATGTTGAAAAAATGAAGATATTAGACTATTTTATGATTGCAAATGGTAAAGAATGTGATTAAAGGCTCTTTTCCTATTTCAAAAGTTTTAGTTTTCGAGGGTAATAGCTACGTATGTTGAAAAAATGAAGATATTAGACTATTTTATGATTGCAAATGGTAAAGAATGTGATTAAAGGCTCTTTTCCTATTTCAAAAGTTTTAGTTTTCGAGGATAAGAGCTTTGTCTGTGGAAAAAATGAAGATATTAGACTATTTTATGATTGCACATGGTAAAGAATGTGATTAAAGGCTCTTTTCCTATTTCAATAGTTTTAGTTTTCGAGGGTAATAGCTACGTCTGTGGAAAAAATGAAGATATTAGACTATTTTATGATTGCAAATGGTAAAGAATGTGATTAAAGGCTCTTTTCCTATGTCAAAAGTTTTAGTTTTCGAGGGTAATAGCTACGTATGTTGAAAAAATGAAGATATTAGACTATTTTATGATTGCAAATGGTAAAGAATGTGATTAAAGGCTCTTTTCCTATTTCAAAAGTTTTAGTTTTCGAGGTTAATAGCTACATATGTTGAAAAAATGAAGATATTAGACTATTTTATGATTGCACATGGTAAAGAATGAGATTAAAGGCTCTTTTCCTATTTTAAAAGTTTTAGTTTTCGAGGCTAATAGCTACGTATGTTGAAAAAAATGAAGATATTAGACAATTTTATGATTGCAAATGGTAAAGAATGAGATTAAAGGCTCTTTTCCTATTTCAAAAGTTTTAGTTTTCGAGGGTAATAGCTACGTATGTTGAAAAAAATGAAGATATTAGACTATTTTATGATTGCAAATGGTAAAGATTGTGATTAAAGGCTCTTTTCCTATTTCAAAAGTTTTAGTTTTCAAGTGTAATAGCTACGTCTGTTGAAAAAATGAAGATATTAGACTATTTTGCGATTGCAAATGGTAAAGAATGTGATTAACGGCTCTTTTCCTATTTCAAAAGTTTTAGTTTCTGAGGATAAGAGCTTTGTCTGTGGAAAAAATGAAGATATTAGACTATTTTATGATTGCACATGGTAAAGAATGTGATTAAAGGCTCTTTTCCTATTTCAATAGTTTTAGTTTTCGAGGGTAATAGCTAGTTCTGTGGAAAAAATGAAGATATTAGACTATTTTATGATTGCAAATGGTAAAGAATGTGATTAAAGGCTCTTTTCCTATGTCAAAAGTTTTAGTTTTCGAGGGTAATAGCTACGTATGTTGAAAAAATGAAGATATTAGACTATTTTATGATTGCACATGGTAAAGAATGTGATTAAAGGCTCTTTTCCTATTTCAAAAGTTTTAGTTTTCGAGGGTAATAGCTACGTATGTTGAAAAAATGAAGATATTAGACTATTTTATGATTGCAAATGGTAAAGAATGTGATTAAAGGCTCTTTTCCTATTTCAAAAGTTTTAGTTTTCGAGGGTAATAGCTACGTATGTTGAAAAAATGAAGATATTAGACTATTTTATGATTGCAAATGGTAAAGAATGTGATTAAAGGCTCTTTTCCTATTTCAAAAGTTTTAGTTTTCGAGGGTAATAGCTACGTATGTTGAAAAAATGAAGATATTAGACTATTTTATGATTGCAAAAATGGTAAAGAATGTGATTAAAGGCTCTTTTCCTATTTCAAAAGTTTTAGTTTTCGAGGGTAATAGCTTTGTATGTTGAAAAAATGAAGATATTAGACTATTTTATGATTGCAAATGGTAAAGAATGTGATTAAAAGGCTCTTTTCCTATTTCAAAAGTTTTAGTTTTCGAGGGTAATAGCTACGTATGTTGAAAAAATGAAGATATTAGACTATTTATGATTGCAAATGGTAAAGAATGTGATTAAAGGCTCTTTTCCTACGTCAAAAGTTTTAGTTTTCGAGGGTAATAGCTACGTATGTTGAAAAAATGAAGATATCAGACTATTTTATGATTGCAAATGGTAAAGAATGTGATTAAAGGCTCTTTTCCTATTTCAAAAGTTTTAGTTTTCGAGGGTAATAGGTACGTTTGTGGAAAAAATGAAGATATTAGACTATTTTATGATTGCAAATGGTAAAGAATGTGATTAAAGGCTCTTTTCCTATTTCAAAAGTTTTAGTTTTCGAGGATAAGAGCTTTGTCAGTGAAAAAATGAAGATATTAGACTATTTTATGATTGCAAATGGTAAAGAATGTGATTAAAGGCTCTTTTCCTATTTCAAAAGTTTTAGTTTTCGAGGGTAATAGCTACGTATGTTGAAAAAATGAAGATATTAGACTATTTTATGATTGCAAATGGTAAAGAATGTGATTAAAGGCTCTTTTCCTATTTCAAAAGTTTTAGTTTTCGAGGATAAGAGCTTTGTCTGTGGAAAAAATGAAGATATTAGACTATTTTATGATTGCACATGGTAAAGAATGTGATTAAAGGCTCTTTTCCTATTTCAATAGTTTTAGTTTTCGAGGGTAATAGCTACGTCTGTGGAAAAAATGAAGATATTAGACTATTTTATGATTGCAAATGGTAAAGAATGTGATTAAAGGCTCTTTTCCTATGTCAAAAGCTTTAGTTTTCGAAGGGTAATAGCTACGTATGTTGAAAAAATGAAGATATTAGACTATTTTATGATTGCAAATGGTAAAGAATGTGATTAAAGGCTCTTTTCCTATTTCAAAAGTTTTAGTTTTCGAGGTAATAGCTACGTATGTTGAAAAAATGAAGATATTAGACTATTTTATGATTGCACATGGTAAAGAATGTGATTAAAGGCTCTTTTCCTATTTCAAAAGTTTTAGTTTTCGAGGTAATAGCTACGTATGTTGAAAAAATGAAGATATTAGACTATTTTATGATTGCAAATGGTAAAGAATGAGATTAAAGGCTCTTTTCCTATTTCAAAAGTTTTAGTTTTCGAGGGTAATAGCTACGTATGTTGAAAAAATGAAGATATTAGACTATTTTATGATTGCAAATGGTAAAGAATGTGATTAAAGGCTCTTTTCCTATTTCAAAAGTTTTAGTTTTCGAGGGTAATAGCTACGTATGTTGAAAAAATGAAGATATTAGACTATTTTATGATTGCAAATGGTAAAGAATGTGATTAAAGGCTCTTTTCCTATTTCAAAAGTTTTAGTTTTCGAGGTAATAGCTTTGTCTGTTGAAAAAATGAAGATATTAGACTATTTTATGATTGCAAATGGTAAAGAATGTGATTAAAGGCTCTTTTCCTATTTCAAAAGTTTTAGTTTTCGAGGGTAATAGCTAGTTCTGTGGAAAAAATGAAGATATTAGACTATTTTATGATTGCAAATGGTAAAGAATGTGATTAAAGGCTCTTTTCCTATGTCAAAAGTTTTACTTTTCGAGGGTAATAGCTAGTATGTTGAAAAAATGAAGATATTAGACTATTTTATGATTGCAAATGGTAAAGAATGTGATTAAAGGCTCTTTTCCTATTTCAAAAGTTTTAGTTTTCGAGGGTAATAGCTACGTATGTTGAAAAAATGAAGATATTAGACTATTTTATGATTGCAAATGGTAAAGAATGTGATTAAAGGCTCTTTTCCTATTTCAAAAGTTTTAGTTTTCGAGGGTAATAGCTACGTATGTTGAAAAAATGAAGATATTAGACTATTTTATGATTGCAAATGGTAAAGAATGTGATTAAAGGCTCTTTTCCTATTTCAAAAGTTTTAGTTTTCGAGGGTAATAGCTACGTATGTTGAAAAAATGAAGATATTACACTATTTTATGATTGCAAATGGTAAAGAATGTGATTAAAGGCTCTTTTCCTATTTCAAAAGTTTTAGTTTTCGAGGGTAATAGCTACGTATGTTGAAAAAATGAAGATATTAGACTATTTTATGATTGCAAAAGGTAAAGAATGTGATTAAAGGCTCTTTTCCTATTTCAAAAGTTTTAGTTTTCGAGGGTAATAGCTATGTATGTTGAAAAAATGAAGATATTAGACTATTTTATGATTGCAAATGGTAAAGAATGTGATTAAAAGGCTCTTTTCCTATTTCAAAAGTTTTAGTTTTCGAGGGTAATAGCTATGTATGTTGAAAAAATGAAGATATTAGACTATTTTATGATTGCAAATGGTAAAGAATGTGATTAAAGGCTCTTTTCCTATTTCAAAAGTTTTAGTTTTCGAGGGTAATAGCTACGTATGTTGAAAAAATGAAGATATTAGACTATTTTGTGATTGCAAATGGTAAAGAATGTGATTAAAGGCTCTTTTCCTATTTCAAAAGTTTTAGTTTTCGAGGATAAGAGCTTTGTAGTGAAAAAATGAAGATATTAGACTATTTTATGATTGCAAATGGTAAAGAATGTGATTAAAGGCTCTTTTCCTATTTCAAAAGTTTTAGTTTTCGAGGGTAATAGCTACGTATGTTGAAAAAATGAAGATATTAGACTATTTTATGATTGCAAATGGTAAAGAATGTGATTAAAGGCTCTTTTCCTATTTCAAAAGTTTTAGTTTTCGAGGGTAATAGCTACGTATGTTGAAAAAATGAAGATATTAGACTATTTTATGATTGCAAATGGTAAAGAATGTGATTAAAGGCTCTTTTCCTATTTCAAAAGTTTTAGTTTTCGAGGATAAGAGCTTTGTCTGTGGAAAAAATGAAGATATTAGACTATTTTATGATTGCACATGGTAAAGAATGTGATTAAAGGCTCTTTTCCTATTTCAATAGTTTTAGTTTTCGAGGGTAATAGCTATGTCTGTGGAAAAAATGAAGATATTAGACTATTTTATGATTGCAAATGGTAAAGAATGTGATTAAAGGCTCTTTTCCTATTTCAAAAGTTTTAGTTTTCGAGGGTAATAGCTACGTATGTTGAAAAAATGAAGATATTAGACTATTTTATGTGATTGCAAATGGTAAAGAATGTGATTAAAGGCTCTTTTCCTATTTCAAAAGTTTTAGTTTTCGAGGATAAGAGCTTTGTCTGTGGAAAAAATGAAGATATTAGACTATTTTATGATTGCACATGGTAAAGAATGTGATTAAAGGCTCTTTTCCTATTTCAAAAGTTTTAGTTTTCGAGGGTAATAGCTACGTATGTTGAAAAAATGAAGATATTAGACTATTTTATGATTGCAAATGGTAAAGAATATGATTAAAGGCTCTTTTCCTATTTCAAAAGTTTTAGTTTTCGAGGGTAATAGCTACGTATGTTGAAAAAATGAAGATATTAGACTATTTTATGATTGCAAATGGTAAAGAATGTGATTAAAGGCTCTTTTCCTATTTCAAAAGTTTAGTTTTCGAGGGTAATAGCTACGTATGTTGAAAAAATGAAGATATTAGACTATTTTATGATTGCAAATGGTAAAGAATTCGATTAAAGGCTCTTTTCCTATGTCAAAAGTTTTAGTTTTCGAGGGTAATAGCTTTGTATGTTGAAAAAATGAAGATATTAGACTATTTTATGATTGCAAATGGTAAAGAATGTGATTAAAGGCTCTTTTCCTATTTCAAAAGTTTTAGTTTTCGAGGGTAATAGCTATGTATGTTGAAAAAATGAAGATATTAGACTATTTTATGATTGCAAATGGTAAAGAATGTGATTAAAAGGCTCTTTTCCTATGTCAAAAGTTTTAGTTTTCGGGGGTAAGAGCTACGTATGTTGAAAAAATGAAGATATTAGACTATTTTATGATTGCAAATGGTAAAGAATGTGATTAAAGGCTCTTTTCCTATTTCAAAAGTTTTAGTTTTCGAGGGTAATAGGTACGTTTGTGTAAAAAATGAAGATATTAGACTATTTTATGATTGCAAATGGTAAAGAATGTGATTAAAGGCTCTTTTCCTATTTCAAAAGTTTTAGTTTTCGAGGATAAGAGCTTTGTCAGTGGAAAAAATGAAGATATTAGACTATTTTATGATTGCACATGGTAAAGAATGTGATTAAAGGCTCTTTTCCTATTTGAAAAGTTTTAGTTTTCGAGGGTAATAGCTACGTATGTTGAAAAAATGAAGATATTTGACTATTTTATGATTGCAAATGGTAAAGAATGTGATTAAAGGCTCTTTTCCTATTTCAAAAGTTTTAGTTTTCGAGGGTAATAGCTACGTATGGTTGAAAAAATGAAGATATTAGACTATTTTATGATTGCAAATGGTAAAGAATGTGATTAAAGGCTCTTTTCCTATTTCAAAAGTTTTAGTTTTCGAGGTAATAGCTACGTATGTTGAAAAAATGAAGATATTAGACTATTTTATGATTGCAAATGGTAAAGAATGTGATTAAAGGCTCTTTTCCTATTTCAAAAGTTTTAGTTTTCGAGGGTAATAGCTATGTATGTTGAAAAAATGAAGATATTAGACTATTTTATGATTGCAAATGGTAAAGAATGTGATTAAAGGCTCTTTTCCTATTTCAAAAGTTTTAGTTTTCGAGGGTAATAGCTACGTATGTTGAAAAAATGAAGATATTAGACTATTTTGCGATTGCAAATGGTAAAGAATGTGATTAAAGGCTCTTTTCCTATTTCAAAAGTTTTAGTTTTCGAGGGTAATAGCTACGTATGTTGAAAAAATGAAGATATTAGACTATTTTATGATTGCAAATGGTAAAGAATGTGATTAAAGGCTCTTTTCCTATTTCAAAAGTTTTAGTTTTCGAGGGTAATAGCTACGTATGTTGAAAAAATGAAGATATTAGACTATTTTATGATTGCAAATGGTAAAGAATGTGATTAAAGGCTCTTTTCCTATTTCAAAAGTTTTAGTTTTCGGGGGTAAGAGCTACGTATGTTAAAAAAATGAAGATATTAGACTATTTTGTGATTGCAAATGGTAAAGAATGTGATTAAAGGCTCTTTTCCTATTTCAAAAGTTTTAGTTTTCGAGGGTAATAGCTACGTATGTTGAAAAAATGAAGATATTAGACTATTTTATGATTGCAAATGGTAAAGAATGTGATTAAAGGCTCTTTTCCTATTTCAAAAATTTTAGTTTTCGAGGGTAATAGCTACGATGTTGAAAAAATGAAGATATTAGACTATTTTATGATTGCAAATGGTAAAGAATGTGATTAAAGGCTCTTTTCCTATTTCAAAAGTTTTAGTTTTCGAGGGTAATAGCTACGTATGTTGAAAAAATGAAGATATTAGACTATTTTATGATTGCAAATGGTAAAGAATGTGATTAAAGGCTCTTTTCCTATTTCAAAAGTTTTAGTTTTCGAGGGTAATAGTACGTTTGTGAAAAAATGAAGATATTAGACTATTTTATGATTGCAAATGGTAAAGAATGTGATTAAAGGCTCTTTTCCTATTTCAAAAGTTTTAGTTTTCGAGGGTAATAGCTACGTATGTTGAAAAAATGAAGATATTAGACTATTTTATGATTGCAAATGGTAAAGAATGTGATTAAAGGCTCTTTTCCTATTTCAAAAGTTTTAGTTTTCGAGGGTAATAGCTACGTATGTTGAAAAAATGAAGATATTAGACTATTTTATGATTGCAAATGGTAAAGAATGTGATTAAAGGCTCTTTTCCTATTTCAAAAGTTTAGTTTTCGAGGGTAATAGCTACGTATGTTGAAAAAATGAAGATATTAGACTATTTTATGATTGCAAATGGTAAAGAATGTGATTAAAGGCTCTTTTCCTATTTCAAAAGTTTTAGTTTTCGAGGGTAATAGCTACGTATGTTGAAAAAATGAAGATATTAGACTATTTTATGATTGCAAATGGTAAAGAATGTGATTAAAGGCTCTTTTCCTATTTCAAAAGTTTTAGTTTTCGAGGGTAATAGCTACGTATGTTGAAAAAATGAAGATATTAGACTATTTTATGATTGAAAATGGTAAAGAATGTGATTAAAAGGCTCTTTTCCTATTTCAAAAGTTTTAGTTTTCGGGGGTAAGAGCTACGTATGTTGAAAAAATGAAGATATTAGACTATTTTATGATTGCAAATGGTAAAGAATGTGATTAAAGGCTCTTTTCCTATTTCAAAAGTTTTAGTTTTCGAGGGTAAGAGCTTTGTTGTGGAAAAAATGAAGATATTAGACTATTTTATGATTGCAAATGGTAAAGAATGTGATTAAAGGCTCTTTTCCTATTTCAAAAGTTTTAGTTTTCGAGGGTAATAGCTACGTCTGTGGAAAAAATGAAGATATTAGACTATTTTATGATTGCAATGGTAAAGAATGTGATTAAAGGCTCTTTTCCTATTAAAAGTTTTAGTTTTCGAGGGTAATAGCTACGTATGTTGAAAAAATGAAGATATTAGACTATTTTATGATTGCAAATGGTAAAGAATGTGATTAAAGGCTCTTTTCCTATTTCAAAAGTTTTAGTTTTCGAGGGTAATAGCTACGTATGTTGAAAAAATGAAGATATTAGACTATTTTATGATTGCAAATGGTAAAGAATGTGATTAAAGGCTCTTTTCCTATTTCAAAAGTTTTAGTTTTCGAGGTAATAGCTACGTATGTTGAAAAAATGAAGATATTAGACTATTTTATGATTGCAAATGGTAAAGAATGTGATTAAAGGCTCTTTTCCTATTTCAAAAGTTTTAGTTTTCGAGGGTAATAGCTACGTATGTTGAAAAAATGAAGATATTAGACTATTTTATGATTGCAAATGGTAAAGAATGTGATTAAAGGCTCTTTTCCTATGTCAAAAGTTTTAGTTTTCGAGGGTAAGAGCTACGTATGTTGAAAAAATGAAGATATTAGACTATTTTATGATTGCAAATGGTAAAGAATGTGATTAAAGGCTCTTTTCCTATTTCAAAAGTTTTAGTTTTCGAGGGTAATAGCTACGTATGTTGAAAAAATGAAGATATTAGACTATTTTATGATTGCAAATGGTAAAGAATGTGATTAAAGGCTCTTTTCCTATTTCAAAAGTTTTAGTTTTCGAGGGTAATAGCTACGTATGTTGAAAAAATGAAGATATTAGACTATTTTATGATTGCATATGGTAAAGAATGTGATTAAAGGCTCTTTTCCTATTTCAAAAGTTTTAGTTTTCGAGGGTAATAGCTACGTATGTTGAAAAAATGAAGATATTAGACTATTTTATGATTGCAAATGGTAAAGAATGTGATTAAAGGCTCTTTTCCTATTTCAAAAGTTTTAGTTTTCGAGGGTAATAGCTACGTATGTTGAAAAAATGAAGATATTAGACTATTTTATGATTGCATGGTAAAGAATGTGATTAAAGGCTCTTTTCCTATTTCAAAAGTTTTAGTTTTCGAGGGTAATAGCTACGTATGTTGAAAAAATGAAGATATTAGACTATTTTATGATTGCAAATGGTAAAGAATGTGATTAAAGGCTCTTTTCCTATTTCAAAAGTTTTAGTTTTCGAGGGTAATAGCTACGTATGTTGAAAAAATGAAGATATTAGACTATTTTATGATTGCAAATGGTAAAGAATGTGATTAAAGGCTCTTTTCCTATTTCAAAAGTTTTAGTTTTCGAGGGTAATAGCTACGTATGTTGAAAAAATGAAGATATTAGACTATTTTATGATTGCAAATGGTAAAGAATGTGATTAAAGGCTCTTTTCCTATTTCAAAAGTTTTAGTTTTCGAGGGTAATAGCTACGTATGTTGAAAAAATGAAGATATTAGACTATTTTATGATTGCAAATGGTAAAGAATGTGATTAAAGGCTCTTTTCCTATGTCAAAAGTTTTAGTTTTCGAGGGTAATAGCTACGTATGTTGAAAAAATGAAGATATTAGACTATTTTATGATTGCAAATGGTAAAGAATGTGATTAAAGGCTCTTTTCCTATTTCAAAAGTTTTAGTTTTCGAGGGTAATAGCTACGTATGTTGAAAAAATGAAGCTATTAGACTATTTTATGATTGCAAATGGTAAAGAATGTGATTAAAGGCTCTTTTCCTATTTCAAAAGTTTTAGTTTTCGAGGGTAAGAGCTACGTATGTTGAGAAAAATGAAGATATTAGACTATTTTATGATTGCACATGGTAAAGAATGTGATTAAAGGCTCTTTTCCTATTTCAATAGTTTTAGTTTTCGAGGGTAATAGCTACGTATGTTGAAAAAATGAAGATATTAGACTATTTTATGATTGCAAATGGTAAAGAATGTGATTAAAGGCTCTTTTCCTATTTCAAAAGTTTTAGTTTTCGAGGGTAATAGCTACGTATGTTGAAAAAATGAAGATATTAGACTATTTTATGATTGCACATGGTAAAGAATGTGATTAAAGGCTCTTTTCCTATTTCAAAAGTTTTAGTTTTCGAGGGTAATAGCTACGTATGTGGAAAAAATGAAGATATTAGACTATTTTATGATTGCAAATGGTAAAGAATGTGATTAAAGGCTCTTTTCCTATTTCAAAAGTTTTAGTTTTCGAGGGTAATAGCTACGTATGTTGAAAAAATGAAGATATTAGACTATTTTATGATTGCAAATGGTAAAGAATGTGATTAAAGGCTCTTTTCCTATTTCAAAAGTTTTAGTTTTCGAGGGTAATAGCTACGTATGTTGAAAAAATGAAGATATTAGACTATTTTATGATTGCACATGGTAAAGAATGTGATTAAAGGCTCTTTTCCTATTTTAAAAGTTTTAGTTTTCGAGGCTAATAGCTACGTATGTTGAAAAAATGAAGATATTAGACTATTTTATGATTGCAAATGGTAAAGAATGTGATTAAAGGCTCTTTTCTATTTCAAAAGTTTTAGTTTTCGAGGGTAATAGCTACGTATGTTGAAAAAATGAAGATATTAGACTATTTTATGATTGCAAATGGTAAAGAATGTGATTAAAGGCTCTTTTCCTATTTCAAAAGTTTTAGTTTTCGAGGGTAAGAGCTACGTATGTTGAAAAATGAAGATATTAGACTATTTTATGATTGCAAATGGTAAAGAATGTGATTAAAGGCTCTTTTCCTATGTCAAAAGTTTTAGTTTTCGAGGGTATAGCTACGTATGTTGAAAAAATGAAGATATTAGACTATTTTATGATTGCAAATGGTAAAGAATGTGATTAAAGGCTCTTTTCCTATTTCAAAAGTTCTAGCTTTCGAGGGTAATAGCTACGTATGTCGAAAAAATGAAGATATTAGACTATTTTATGATTGCACATGGTAAAGAATGTGATTAAAGGCTCTTTTCCTATTTCAAAAGTTTTAGTTTTCGAGGGTAATAGCTACGTTGTTGTGGAAAAAAATGAAGATATTAGACTATTTTATGATTGCATATGGTAAAGAATGTGATTAAAGGCTCTTTTCCTATTTCAAAAGTTTTAGTTTTCGAGGGTAATAGCTACGTATGTGGAAAAAATGAAGATATTAGACTATTTTATGATTGCAAATGGTAAAGAATGTGATTAAAGGCTCTTTTCCTATTTCAAAAGTTTTAGTTTTCGAGGGTAATAGCTACGTATGTTGAAAAAATGAAGATATTAGACTATTTTATGATTGCACATGGTAAAGAATGTGATTAAAGGCTCTTTTCCTATTTCAAAAGTTTTAGTTTTCGAGGGTAATAGCTACGTATGTTGAAAAAATGAAGATATTAGACTATTTTATGATTGCAAATGGTAAAGAATGTGATTAAAGGCTCTTTTCCTATTTCAAAAGTTTTAGTTTTCGAGGGTAATAGCTACGTATGTTGAAAAAATGAAGATATTACACTATTTTATGATTGCAAATGGTAAAGAATGTGATTAAAGGCTCTTTTCCTATTTCAAAAGTTTTAGTTTTCGAGGGTAATAGCTACGTATGTTGAAAAAATGAAGATATTAGACTATTTTATGATTGCAAATGGTAAAGAATGTGATTAAAGGCTCTTTTCCTATTTCAAAAGTTTTAGTTTTCGAGGGTAATAGCTACGTATGTTGAAAAAATGAAGATATTAGACTATTTTATGATTGCAAATGGTAAAGAATGTGATTAAAGGCTCTTTTCCTATGTCAAAAGTTTTAGTTTTCGAGGGTAATAGCTACGTATGTTGAAAAAATGAAGATATTAGACTATTTTATGATTGCAAATGGTAAAGAATGTGATTAAAGGCTCTTTTCCTATTTCAAAAGTTTTAGTTTTCGAGGGTAATAGCTACGTATGTTGAAAAAATGAAGCTATTAGACTATTTTATGATTGCAAATGGTAAAGAATGTGATTAAAGGCTCTTTTCCTATTTCAAAAGTTTTAGTTTTCGAGGATAAGAGCTTTGTCTGTGGAAAAAATGAAGATATTAGACTATTTTATGATTGCACATGGTAAAGAATGTGATTAAAGGCTCTTTTCCTATTTCAATAGTTTTAGTTTTCGAGGGTAATAGCTACGTATGTTGAAAAAATGAAGATATTAGACTATTTTATGATTGCAAATGGTAAAGAATGTGATTAAAGGCTCTTTTCCTATTTCAAAAGTTTTAGTTTTCGAGGGTAATAGCTACGTATGTTGAAAAAATGAAGATATTAGACTATTTTATGATTGCACATGGTAAAGAATGTGATTAAAGGCTCTTTTCCTATTTCAAAAGTTTTAGTTTTCGAGGGTAATAGCTTTGTCTGTGGAAAAAATGAAGATATTAGACTATTTTATGATTGCAAATGTAAAGAATGTGATTAAAGGCTCTTTTCCTATTTAAAAGTTTTAGTTTTCGAGGGTAATAGCTACGTATGTTGAAAAAATGAAGATATTAGACTATTTTATGATTGCAAATGGTAAAGAATGTGATTAAAGGCTCTTTTCCTATTTCAAAAGTTTTAGTTTTCGAGGGTAATAGCTACGTATGTTGAAAAAATGAAGATATTAGACTATTTTATGATTGCACATGGTAAAGAATGTGATTAAAGGCTCTTTTCCTATTTAAAAGTTTTAGTTTTCGAGGGTAATAGCTACGTATGTTGAAAAAATGAAGATATTAGACTATTTTATGATTGCAAATGGTAAAGAATGTGATTAAAGGCTCTTTTTCTATTTCAAAAGTTTTAGTTTTCGAGGGTAATAGCTACGTATGTTGAAAAAATGAAGATATTAGACTATTTTATGATTGCAAATGGTAAAGAATGTGATTAAAGGCTCTTTTCCTATTTCAAAAGTTTTAGTTTTCGAGGGTAATAGCTACGTATGTTGAAAAAATGAAGATATTAGACTATTTTATGATTGCAAATGGTAAAGAATGTGATTAAAGGCTCTTTTCCTATTTCAAAAGTTTTAGTTTTCGAGGGTAATAGCTACGTATGTTGAAAAAATGAAGATATTAGACTATTTTATGATTGCAAATGGTAAAGAATGTGATTAAAGGCTCTTTTCCTATTTCAAAAGTTTTAGTTTTCGAGGGTAATAGCTACGTATGTTGAAAAAATGAAGATATTAGACTATTTTATGATTGCAAATGGTAAAGAATGTGATTAAAGGCTCTTTTCCTATTTCAAAAGTTTTAGTTTTCGAGGGTAATAGCTACGTATGTTGAAAAAATGAAGATATTAGACTATTTTATGATTGCAAATGGTAAAGAATGTGATTAAAGGCTCTTTTCCTATTTCAAAAGTTTTAGTTTTCGAGGGTAATAGCTACGTATGTTGAAAAAATGAAGATATTCGACTATTTTATGATTGCAAATGGTAAAGAATGTGATTAAAGGCTCTTTTCCTATTTCAAAAGTTTTAGTTTTCGAGGGTAATAGCTACGTATGTTGAAAAAATGAAGTATTAGACTATTTTATGATTGCAAATGGTAAAGAATGTGATTAAAGGCTCTTTTCCTATTTCAAAAGTTTTAGTTTTCGAGGGTAATAGCTACGTATGTTGAAAAAATGAAGAATTAGACTATTTTATGATTGCAAATGGTAAAGAATGTGATTAAAGGCTCTTTTCCTATTTCAAAAGTTTTAGTTTTCGAGGGTAATAGCTACGTATGTTGAAAAAATGAAGATATTAGACTATTTTATGATTGCAAATGGTAAAGAATGTGATTAAAGGCTCTTTTCCTATTTCAAAAGTTTTAGTTTTCGAGGGTAATAGCTTTGTCTGTGGAAAAAATGAAGATATTATACTATTTTATGATTGCAAATGGTAAAGAATGTGATTAAAGGCTCTTTTCCTATTTAAAAGTTTTAGTTTTCGAGGGTAATAGCTACGTATGTTGAAAAAATGAAGATATTAGACTATTTTATGATTGCAAATGGTAAAGAATGTGATTAAAGGCTCTTTTCCTATGTCAAAAGTTTTAGTTTTCGAGGGTAATAGCTACGTATGTTGAAAAAATGAAGATATTAGACTATTTTATGATTGCAAATGGTAAAGAATGTGATTAAAGGCTCTTTTCCTATTTCAAAAGTTTTAGTTTTCGAGGGTAATAGCTACGTATGTTGAAAAAATGAAGATATTAGACTATTTTATGATTGCAAATGGTAAAGAATGTGATTAAAGGCTCTTTTCCTATTTCAAAAGTTTTAGTTTTCGAGGGTAATAGCTACGTATGTTGAAAAAATGAAGATATTAGACTATTTTATGATTGCAATGGTAAAGAATGTGATTAAAGGCTCTTTTCCTATTTCAAAAGTTTTAGTTTTCGGGGGTAATAGCTACGTATGTTGAAAAAATGAAGATATTAGACTATTTTATGATTGCAAATGGTAAAGAATGTGATTAAAGGCTCTTTTCCTATTTCAAAAGTTTAGTTTTCGAGGGTAATAGCTACGTATGTTGAAAAAATGAAGATATTAGACTATTTTATGATTGCAAATGGTAAAGAATGTGATTAAAGGCTCTTTTCCTATTTCAAAAGTTTTAGTTTTCGAGGATAAGAGCTACGTATGTTGAAAAAATGAAGATATTAGACTATTTTATGATTGCAAATGGTAAAGAATGTGATTAAAGGCTCTTTTCCTATTTAAAAGTTTTAGTTTTCGAGGGTAATAGCTACGTATGTTGAAAAAATGAAGATATTAGACTATTTTATGATTGCAAATGGTAAAGAATGTGATTAAAGGCTCTTTTCCTATTTCAAAAGTTTTAGTTTTCGAGGATAATAGCTACGTATGTTGAAAAAATGAAGATATTAGACTATTTTATGATTGCACATGGTAAAGAATGTGATTAAAGGCTCTTTTCCTATTTCAAAAGTTTTAGTTTTCGAGGGTAA
>NW_027063803.1:0-30553 GCF_032884065.1 Artemia franciscana
ACTGTTCTATCTACTATTGATTCTAGCTGGTCTAGAATCAATAGATTAGAATTCTAGAACCATATGCAAGACGTCACATACGAACTAGTGCTATTCTATTGATTCTATTAGAATCAAAGAGAAAGTTTGTTTCTAGATTCAAATGGATTTGAATCTATTTATTGAATAGAAAAAGTCTTTTCTAAAATGAAGTCTTGCATATGACTCATAGAAATAGTAGATAGACTAGCTAGAATCAATAGATTAGAATTCTAGAACCATATGCAAGACGTCACATACGAACTAGTGCTATTCTATTGATTCTATTAGAATCAAATAGAAAATTTGATTCTAGATTCAAATAGATTTGATTCTATTTATTGAATAGTGAAAAAGTCTTTTCTAAAATGACGTCTTGCATATGACTCATAGAAATAGTAGATAGACTAGCTAGAATCAAACTTTCACTGTTCTATCTACTATTGATTCTAGCTGGTCTAGAATCAATAGATTAGAATTCTAGAACCATATGCAAGACGTCACATACGAACTAGTGCTATTCTATTGATTCTATTAGAGTCAAACTGAAAGTTTGATTCTAGATTCAAATAGATTTGAATCTTTTTATTGAATAGTGAAAAAGTCTTTTCTAAAATGACGTCTTGCATATGACTCATAGAAAAAGTAGATAGACTAGCTAGAATCAATAGATTAGAATTCTAGAACCATATGCAAGACGTCACATACGAACTAGTGCTATTCTATTGATTCTATTAGAATCAAATAGAAAGTTTGATTCTAGATTCAAATAGATTTGAATCTATTTATTGAATAGTGAAAAAGTCTTTTCTAAAATGACGTCTTGCATATGACTCATAGAAATAGTAGATAGACTAGCTAGAATCAAACTTTCACTGTTCTATCTACTATGGATTCTAACTGGTCTAGAATCAATAGATTAGAATTCTAGAACCATATGCAAGACGTCACATACGAACTAGTGCTTTTCTATTGATTCTATTAGAATCAAACAGAAAGTTTGATTCTAGATTCAAATAGATTTGAATCTATTTATTGAATAGTGAAAAAGTCTTTTCTAAAATGACGTCTTGCATATGACTCATAGAAATAGTAGATAGACTAGCTAGAATCAATAGATTAGAATTCTAGAACCATATGCAAGACGTCACATACGAACTAGTGCTATTCTATTGATTCTATTAGAATCAAATAGAAAGTTTGATTCTAGATTCAAATAGATTTGAGTCTATTTATTGAATAGTGAAAAAGTCTTTTCTAAAATGACGTCTTGCATATGACTCATAGAAATAGTAAATAGACTAGCTAGAACCAAACTTTCACCGTTCTATCTACTATTGATTCTAGCTGGTCTAGAATCAATATATTAGAATTCTAGAACCCTATGCAAGACGTCACATATGAACTAGTGCTATTCTATTGATTCTATTAGAATCAACAGAAAGTTTGATTCTAGATTCAAATAGATTTGAATCTATTTATTGAATAGTGAAAAAGTCTTTTCTAAAATGACGTCTTGCATATGACTCATAGAAATAGTAGATAGACTAGCTAGAATCAATAGATTAGAATTCTAGAACCATATGCAAGACGTCACATACGAACTAGTGCTATTCTATTGATTCTATTAGAATCAAACAGAAAGTTTGATTCTAGATTCAAGTAGATTTGAATCTATTTATTGAATAGTGAAAAAGTCTTTTCTAAAATGACGTCTTGCATATGAATCATAGAAATAGTAGATAGACTAGCTAGAATCAAACTTTCATTGTTCTATCTACTATTGATTCTAGCTGGTCTAGAATCAATAGATTAGAATTCTAGAACCATATGCAAGACATCACATACGAACTAGTGCTATTCTATTGATTCTATTAGAATCAAACAGAAAGTTTGATTCTAGATTCAAATAGATTTGAATCTATTTATTGAATAGTGAAAAAGTCTTTTCTAAAATGACGTCTTGCATATGACTCATAGAAATAGTAGATAGACTAGCTAGAATCAATAGATTAGAATTCTAGAACCATATGCAAGACGTCACATACGAACTAGTGCTATTCTATTGATTCTATTAGAATCAAACAGAAAGTTTGATTCTAGATTCAAATAGATTTGAATCTATTTATTGAATAGTGAAAAAGTCTTTTCTAAAATGACGTCTTGCATATGACTCATAGAAATAGTAGATAGACTAGCTAGAATCAATAGATTAGAATTCTAGAACCATATGCAAGACGTCACATACGAACTAGTGCTATTCTATTGATTCTATTAGAATCAAACAGAAAGTTTGATTCTAGATTCAAGTAGATTTGAATCTATTTATTGAATAGTGAAAAAGTCTTTTCTAAAATGACGTCTTGCATATGACTCATAGAAATATTAGATAGACTAGCTAGAATCAAACTTTCACTGTTCTATCTACTATGGATTCTAACTGGTCTAGAATCAATAGATTAGAATTCTAGAACCATATGCAAGACGTCACATACGAACTAGTGCTTTTCTATTGATTCTATTAGAATCAAACAGAAAGTTTGATTCTAGATTCAAATAGATTTGAATCTATTTATTGAATAGTGAAAAAGTCTTTTCTAAAATGACGTCTTGCATATGACTCATAGAAATAGTAGATAGACTAGCTAGAATCAATAGATTAGAATTCTAGAACCATATGCAAGACGTCACATACGAACTAGTGCTATTCTATTGATTCTATTAGAATCAAATAGAAAGTTTGATTCTAGATTCAAATAGATTTGAGTCTATTTATTGAATAGTGAAAAAGTCTTTTCTAAAATGACGTCTTGCATTTGACTCATAGAAATAGTAGATAGACTAGCTAGAATCAATAGATTAGAATTCTAGAACCATATGCAAGATGTCACATACGAACTAGTGCTATTCTATTGATTCTATTAGAATCAAACAGAAAGTTTGATTCTAGATTCAAATAGATTTGAATCTATTTATTAAATAGTGAAAAAGTCTTTTCTAAAATGACGTCTTGCATATGACTCATAGAAATAGTAGATAGACTAGCTAGAATAAAACTTTCACTGTTCTATCTACTATTGATTCTAGCTGGTTTAGAATCAATAGATTAGAATTCTAGAACCATATGCAAGACGTCACATACGAACTAGTGCTATTCTATTGATTCTATTAGAATCAAACAGAAAGTTTGATTCTAGATTCAAATAGATTTGAATCTATTTATTGAATATTGAAAAAGTCTTTTCTAAAATGACGTCTTGCATATAACTCATAGAAATAGTAGATAGACTAGCTAGAATCAATAGATTAGAATTCTAGAACCATATGCAAGACGTCACATACGAACTAGTGCTATTCCATTGATTCTATTAGAATCAAACAGAAAGTTTGATTCTAGATTCAAATAGATTTGAATCTATTTATTGAATAGTGAAAAAGTCTTTTCTAAAATGAAGTCTTGCATATGACTCATAGAAATAGTAGATAGACTAGCTAGAATCAAACTTTCACTGTTCTATCTACTATTGATTCTAGCTGGTCTAGAATCAATAGATTAGAATTCTAGAACCATATGCATGACGTCACATACGAACTAGTGCTATTCTATTGATTCTATTAGAATCAAACAGAAAGTTTGATTCTAGATTCAAATAGATTTGAATCTATTTATTGAATAGTGAAAAAGTCTTTTCTAAAATGACGTCTTGCTAATGACTCATAGAAATAGTAGATAGACTAGCTAGAATCAAACTTTCTCTGTTCTATCTACTATTGATTCTAGCTGGTCTAGAATCAATAGATTAGAATTCTAGAACCATATGCAAGACGTCACATACGAACTAGTGCTATTCTATTGATTCTATTAGAATCAAACAGAAAGTTTGATTCTAGATTTAAATAGATTTGAATATATTTATTGAATAGTGAAAAAGTCTTTTCTAAAATGACGTCTTGCATATGACTCATAGAAATAGTAGATAGACTAGCTAGAATCAATAGATTAGAATTCTAGAACCATATGCAAGACGTCACATACGAACTAGTGCTATTCTATTGATTCTATTAGAATCAAACAGAAAGTTTGATTCTAGATTCAAATAGATTTGAATCTATTTATTGAATAGTGAAAAAGTCTTTTCTAAAATGACGTCTTGCATATGACTCATAGAAATAGTAGATAGACTAGCTAGAATCAATAGATTAGAATTCTAGAACCATATGCAAGACGTCACATACGAACTAGTGCTATTATATTGATTCTATTAGAATCAAACAGAAAGTTTGATTCTAGATTCAAATAGATTTGAATCTATTTATTGAATAGTGAAAAAGTCTTTTCTAAAATGACGTCTTGCATATGACTCATAGAAATAGTAGATAGACTAGCTAGAATCAATAGATTAGAATTCTAGAACCATATGCAAGACGTCACATACGAACTAGTGCTATTCTATTGATTCTATTAGAATCAAACAGAAAGTTTGATTCTAGATTCAAATAGATTTGAATCTATTATTAAATAGTGAAAAAGTCTTTTCTAAAATGACGTCTTGCATATGACTCATAGAAATAGTAGATAGACTAGCTAGAATCAAACTTTCACTGTTCTATCTACTAATGATTCTAGCTGGTTTAGAATCAATAGATTAGAATTCTAGAACCATATGCAAGACGTCACATACGAACTAGTGCTATTCCATTGATTCTATTAGAATCAAAAAGAAAGTTTGATTCTAGATTCAAACAGATTTGGATCTATTTATTGAATAGTGAAAAAGCCTTTTCTAAAATGACGTCTTGCATATGACTCATAGAAATAGTAGATAGACTAGCTAGAATCAAACTTTCACTGTTCTATCTACTATTGATTCTAGGTGGTCTAGAATCAATAGATTAGAATTCTAGAACCATATGCAAGACGTCACATACGAACTAGTGCTATTGTATTGATTCTATTAGAATCAAACAGAAAGTTTGATTCTAGATTCAAATAGATTTGAATCTATTTATTGAATAGTGAAAAAGTCTTTTCTAAAATGACGTCTTGCTAATGACTCATAGAAATAGTAGATAGACTAGCTAGAATCAAACTTTCACTGTTCTATCTACTATTGATTCTAGCTGGTCTAGAATCAATAGATTAGAATTCTAGAAACATATGCAAGACGTCACATACGAACTAGTGCTATTCTATTGATTCTATTAGAATCAAACAGAAAGTTTGATTCTAGATTCAAATATATTTGAATCTATTTATTGAATAGTGAAAAATTCTTTTCTAAAATGACGTCTTGCATATGACTCATAGAAATAGTAGATAGACTAGCTAGAATCAAACTTTCACTGTTCTATCTACTATTGATTCTAGCTGGTCTAGAATCAATAGATTAGAATTCTAGAACCATATGCAAGACGTCACATACGAACTAGTGCTATTCTATTGATTCTATTAGAATCAAACAGAAAGTTTGATTCTAGATTCAAATAGATTTGAATCTATTTATTGAATAGTGAAAAAGTCTTTTCTAAAATGACGTCTTGCATATGACTCATAGAAATAGTAGATAGACTAGCGAGAATCAATAGATAGAATTCTAGAACCATATGCATGACGTCACATACGAACTAGTGCTATTCCATTGATTCTATTAGAATCAAACAGAAAGTTTGATTCTAGATTCAAATAGATTTGAATCTATTTATTGAATAGTGAAAAAGTCTTTTCTAAAATGACGTCTTGCATATGACTCATAGAAATAGTAGATAGACTAGCTAGAATCAAACTTTCACTGTTCTATCTACTATTGATTCTAGCTGGTCTAGAATCAATAGATTAGAATTCTAGAACCATATGCAAGACGTCACATACGAATTAGTGCTATTCTATTGATTCTATTAGAATCAAACAGAAAGTTTGATTCTAGATTCAAATAATTTTGAATCTATTTATTGAATAGTGAAAAAGTCTTTTCTAAAATGACGTCTTGCTAATGACTCATAGAAATAGTAGATAGACTAGCTAGAATCAAACTTTCTCTGTTCTATCTACTATTGATTCTAGCTGGTCTAGAATCAATAGATTAGAATTCTAGAACCATATGCAAGACGTCACATACGAACTAGTGCTATTCTATTGATTCTATTAGAATCAAACAGAAAGTTTGATTCTAGATTTAAATAGATTTGAATATATTTATTGAATAGTGAAAAAGTCTTTTCTAAAATGACGTCTTGCATATGACTCATAGAAATAGTAGATAGACCAGCTAGAATCAATAGATTAGAATTCTAAAACCATATGCAAGACGTCACATACGAACTAGTGCTATTCTATTGATTGTATTAGAATCAACAGAAAGTTTGATTCTAGATTCAAATAGATTTGAATCTATTTATTGAATAGTGAAAAAGTCTTTTCTAAAATGACGTCTTGCATATGACTCATAGAAATAGTAGATAGACTAGCTAGAATCAAACTTTCATTGTTCTATCTACTATTGATTCTAGCTGGTCTAGAATCAATAGATTAGAATTCTAGAACCATATGCAAGACGTCACATACGAACTAGTGCTATTCTGTTGATTCTATTAGAATCAAACAGAAAGTTTGATTCTAGATTCAAATAGATTTGAATCTATATATTGAATAGTGAAAAAGTCTTTTCTAAATGACGTCTTGCATATGACTCATAGAAATAGTAGATGGACTAGCTAGAATCAATAGATTAGAATTCTAGAACCATATGCAAGACGTCACATACGAACTAGTGCTATTCTATTGATTCTATTAGAATCAAACAGAAAGTTTGATTCTAGATTCAAATAGATTTGAATCTATTTATTGAATAGTGAAAAAGTCTTTTCTAAAATGACGTCTTGCATATGACTCATAGAAATAGTAGATAGACTAGCTAGAATCAAACTTTCACTGTTCTATCTGCTATTGATTCTAGCTGGTCTAGAATCAATAGATTAGAATTCTAGAACCATATGCAAGACGTCACATACGAACTAGTGCTATTCTATTGATTCTATTAGAATCAAACAGAAAGTTTGATTCTAGATTCAAATAGATTTGAATCTATTTATTGAATAGTGAAAAAGTCTTTTCTAAAATGACGTCTTGCATATGACTCATAGAAATAGTAGATAGAATAGCTTGAATCAATAGATTACAATTCTAGAACCATATGCAAGACGTCACATACGAACTAGTGCTATTCTATTGATTCTATTAGAATCAAACAGAAAGTTTGATTCTAGATTCAAATAGATTTGAATCTATTTATTAAATAGTGAAAAAGTCTTTTCTAAAATGACGTCTTGCATATGACTCATAGAAATAGTAGATAGACTAGCTAGAATCAAACTTTCACTGTTCTATCTACTATTGATTCTAGCTGGTTTAGAATCAATAGATTAGAATTCTAGAACCATATGCAAGACGTCACATACGAACCAGTGCTATTCTATTGATTCTATTAGAATCAAACAGAAAATTTGATTCTAGATTCAAATAGATTTGAATCTATTTATTGAATAGTGAAAAAGTCTTTTCTAAAATGACATCTTGCATATGACTCATAGAAATAGTAGATAGACTAGCTAGAATCAATAGATTAGAATTCTAGAACCATATGCAAGACGTAACATACGAACTAGAGTGCTATTCTATTGATTCTATTAGAATCAAACAGAAAGTTTGATTCTAGATTCAAATAGATTTGAATCTATTTATTGAATAGTGAAAAAGTCTTTTCTAAAATGACGTTTTGCATATGACTCATAGAAATAGTAGATAGACTAGCTAGAATCAATGGATTAGAATTATAGAACCATATGCAAGACGTCACATACGAACTAGTGCTATTCTATTGATTCTATTAGAATCAAACAGAAAGTTTGATTCTAGATTCAAATATATTTGAATCTATTTATTGAATAGTGAAAAATTCTTTTCTAAAATGACGTCTTGCATATGACTCATAGAAATAGTAGATAGACTAGCTAGAATCAAACTTTCACTGTTCTATCTACTATTGATTCTAGCTGGTCTAGAATCAATAGATTAGAATTCTAGAACCATATTGCAAGACGTCACATACAAACTAGTGCTATTCTATTGATTCTATTAGAATCAAACAGAAAGTTTGATTCTAGATTCAAATAGATTTGAATCTATTTATTGAATAGTGAAAAAGTCTTTTCTAAAATGACGTCTTGCATATGACTCATAGAAATAGTAGATAGACTAGCGAGAATCAATAGATTAGAATTCTAGAACCATATGCAAGACGTCACATACGAACTAGTGCTATTCCATTGATTCTATTAGAATCAAACAGAAAGTTTGATTCTAGATTCAAATAGATTTGAATCTATTTATTGAATAGTGAAAAAGTCTTTTCTAAAATGACGTCTTGCATATGACTCATAGAAATAGTAGATAGACTAGCTAGAATCAAACTTTCACTGTTCTATCTACTATTGATTCTAGCTGGTCTAGAATCAATAGATTAGAATTCTAGAACCATATGCAAGACGTCACATACGAACTAGTGCTATTCTATTGATTCTATTAGAATCAAACAGAAAGTTTGATTCTAGATTCAAATAGATTTGAATCTATTTATTGAATAGTGAAAAAGTCTTTTCTAAAATGACGTCTTGCTAATGACTCATAGAAATAGTAGATAGACTAGCTAGAATCAAACTTTCTCTGTTCTATCTACTATTGATTCTAGCTGGTCTAGAATCAATAGATTAGAATTCTAGAACCATATGCAAGACGTCACATACGAACTAGTGCTATTCTATTGATTCTATTAGAATCAAACAGAAAGTTTGATTCTAGATTTAAATAGATTTGAATATATTTATTGAATAGTGAAAAAGTCTTTTCTAAAATGACGTCTTGCATATGACTCATAGAAATAGTAGATAGACTAGCTAGAATCAATAGATTAGAATTCTAGAACCATATGCAAGACGTCACATACGAACTAGTGCTATTCTATTGATTCTATTAGAATCAAACAGAAAGTTTGATTCTAGATTCAAGTAGATTTGAATCTATTTATTGAATAGTGAAAAAGTC
Source organism: Artemia franciscana (assembly GCF_032884065.1). Taxonomy (NCBI): domain Eukaryota; kingdom Metazoa; phylum Arthropoda; class Branchiopoda; order Anostraca; family Artemiidae; genus Artemia; species Artemia franciscana. Next base: position 9,116 of record NW_027063803.1, read on the forward strand.
TTTTCTAAAATGACGTCTTGCATATGACTCATAGAAATAGTAGATAGACTAGCTAGAATCAAACTTTCATTGTTCTATCTACTATTGATTCTAGCTGGTCTAGAATCAATAGATTAGAATTCTAGAACCATATGCAAGACGTCACATACGAACTAGTGCTATTCTATTGATTCTATTAGAATCAAACAGAAAGTTTGATTCTAGATTCAAATAGATTTGAATCTGTTTATTGAATAGTGAAAAAGTCTTTTCTAAAATGACGTCTTGCATATGACTCATAGAAATAGTAGATAGACTAGCTAGAATCAATAGATTAGAATTCTAGAACCATATGCAAGACGTCACATACGAACTAGTGCTATTCTATTGATTCTATTAGAATCAAACAGAAAGTTTGATTCTAGATTCAAATAGATTTGAATCTATTTATTGAATAGTGAAAAAGTCTTTTCTAAAATGACGTCTTGCATATGACTCATAGAAATAGTAGATAGACTAGCTAGAATCAAACTTTCACTGTTCTATCTGCTATTGATTCTAGCTGGTCTAGAATCAATAGATTAGAAATCTAGAACCATATGCAAGACGTCACATACGAACTAGTGCTATTCTATTGATTTTATTAGAATCAGACAGAAAGTTTGATTCTAGATTCAAATAGATTTGAATCTATTTATTGAATAGTGAAAAAGTCTTTTCTAAAATGACGTCTTGCATATGACTCATAGAAATAGTAGATAGACTAGCTAGAATCAATAGATTAGAATTCTAGAACCATATGCAAGACGTCACATACGAACTAGTGCTATTTATTGATTCTATTAGAATCAAACAGAAAGTTTGATTCTAGATTCAAATAGATTTGAATCTATTTATTGAATAGTGAAAAAGTCTTTTCTAAAATGACGTCTTGCATATGACTCATAGAAATAGTAGATAGACTAGCTAGAATCAATAGATTAGAATTCTAGAACCATATGCAAGACGTCACATACGAACTAGTGCTATTCTATTGATTCTATTAGAATCAAACAGAAAGTTTGATTCTAGATTCAAATATATTTGAATCTATTTATTGAATAGTGAAAAAGTCTTTTCTAAAATGACGTCTTGCATATGACTCATAGAAATAGTAGATAGACCAGCTAGAATCAAACTTTCACTGTTCTATCTACTATTGATTCTAGCTGGTCTAGAATCAATAGATTAGAATTCTAGAACCATATGCAAGACGTCACATACGAGCTAGTGCTATTCTATTGATTCTATTAGAATCAAACAGAAAGTTTGATTCTAGATTCAAATAGATTGGAATCTATTTATTGAATAGTGAAAAAGTCTTTTCTAAAATGACGTCTTGCATATGACTCATAGAAATAGTAGATAGACTAGCTAGAATCAATAGATTAGAATTCTAGAACCATATGCAAGACGTCACATACGAACTAGTGCTATTCTATTGATTATATTAGAATCAAACAGAAAGTTTGATTCTAGATTCAAATAGATATGAATCTATTTATTGAATAGTGAAAAAGTTTTTTCTAAAATGACGTCTTGCATATGACTCATAGAATAGTAGATAGACTAGCTAGAATCAAACTTTCACTGTTCTATCTACTATTGATTCTAGCTGGTCTAGAATCAATAGATTAGAATTCTAGAACCATATGCAAGACGTCACATACGAACTAGTGCTATTCTATTGATTCTATTAGAATCAAACAGAAAGTTTGATTCTAGATTCAAATAAATTTGAATCTATTTATTGAATAGTGAAAAAGTCTTTTCTAAATAACGTCTTGCATATGACTCATAGAAATAGTAGATAGACTAGCTAGAATCAATAGATTAGAATTCTAAAACCATATGCAAGACGTCACATACGAACTGGTGCTATTCTATTGATTCTATTAGAATCAAACAGAAAGTTTGATTCTAGATTCAAATAGATTTGAATCTATTTATTAAATAGTGAAAAAGTCTTTTCTAAAATGACGTCTTGCATATGACTCATAGAAATAGTAGATAGACTAGCTAGAATCAAACTTTCACTGTTCTATCTACTATTGATTCTAGCTGGTTTAGAATCAATAGATTAGAATTCTAGAACCATATGCAAGACGTCACATACGAACTAGTGCTATTCTATTGATTCTATTAGAATCAAACAGAAAGTTTGATTCTAGATTCAAATAGATTTGAATCTATTTATTGAATAGTGAAAAAGTCTTTTCTAAAATGACGTCTTGCATATAACTCATAGAAATAGTAGATAGACTAGCTAGAATCAATAGATTAGAATTCTAGAACCATATGCAAGACGTCACATACGAACTAGTGCTATTCTATTGATTCTATTAGAATCAAACAGAAAGTTTGATTCTAGATTCAAATAGATTTGAATCTATTTATTGAATAGTGAAAAAGTCTTTTCTAAAATGACATCTTGCATATGACTCATAGAAATAGTAGATAGACTAGCTAGAATCAATAGATTAGAATTCTAGAACCATATGCAAGACGTCACATACGAACTAGTGCTATTCTATTGATTCTATTAGAATCAAACAGAAAGTTTGATTCTAGATTCAAATATATTTGAATCAATTTATTGAATAGTGAAAAAGTCTTTTCTAAAATGACGTCTTGCATATGACTCATAGAAATAGTAGATAGACTAGCTAGAATCAAACTTTCACTGTTCTATCTACTATTGATTCTAGCTGGTCTAGAATCAATAGATTAGAATTCTAGAACCATATGCAAGACGTCACATACGAACTAGTGCTATTCTATTGATTCTATTAGAATCAAACAGAAAGTTTGATTCTAGATTCAAATAGATTTGAATCTATTTATTGAATAGTGAAAAAGTCTTTTCTAAAATGACGTCTTGCATATGACTCATAGAAATAGTAGATAGACTAGCTAGAATCAATAGATTAGAATTCTAGAACCATATGCAAGACGTCACATACGAACTAGTGCTATTCTATTGATTCTATTAGAATCAAACAGAAAGTTTGATTCTAGATTCAAATAGATTTGAATCTATTTATTGAATAGTGAAAAAGTCTTTTCTAAAATGACGTCTTGCATATGACTCATAGAAATAGTAGATAGACTAGCTAGAATCAATAGATTAGAATTCTTGAACCATATGCAAGACGTCACATACGAACTAGTGCTATTCTATTGATTCTATTAGAATCAAACAGAAAGTTTGATTCTAGATTCAAATAGATTTGAATCTATTTATTGAATAGTGAAAAAGTCTTTTCTAAAATGACGTCTGCATATGACTCATAGAAATAGTAGATAGACTAGCTAGAATCAAACTTTCACTGTTCTATCTACTATTGATTCTAGCTGGTTTAGAATCAATAGATTAGAATTCCAGAACCATATGCAAGACGTCACATACGAACTAGTGCTATTATATTGATTCTATTAGAATCAAACAGAAAGTTTGATTCTAGATTCAAATAGATTTGAATCTATTTATTGAATAGTGAAAAAGTCTTTTCTAAAATGACGTCTTGCATATAACTCATAGAAATAGTAGATAGACTAGCTAGAATCAATAGATTAGAATTCTAGAACCATATGCAAGACGTCACATACGAACTAGTGCTATTCCATTGATTCTATTAGAATCAAACAGAAAGTTTGATTCTAGATTCAAATAGATTTGAATCTATTTATTGAATAGTGAAAAAGTCTTTTCTAAAATGACGTCTTGCTTATGACTCATAGAAATAGTAGATAGACTAGCTAGAATCAATAGATTAGAATTCTAGAACCATATGCAAGACGTCACATACGAACTAGTGCTATTCTATTGATTCTATTAGAATCAAACAGAAAGTTTGATTCTAGAATCAAATAGATTTGAATCTATTTATTGAATAGTGAAAAAAGTCTTTCTAAAATGACGTCTTGCATATGACTCATACAAATAGTAGATAGACTAGCTAGAATCAAACTTTCACTGTTCTATCTACTATTGATTCTAGCTGGTCTAGAATCAATAGATTAGAATTCTAGAACCATATGCAAGACGTCACATACGAACTAGTGCTATTCTATTGATTCTATTAGAATCAAACTGAAAGTTTGATTCTAGATTCAAATAGATTTTAATCTATTTATTGAATAGTGAAAAAGTCTTTTCTAAAATGACGTCTTGCATATGACTCATAGAAATAGTAGATAGACTAGCTAGAATCAATAGATTAGAATTCTAGAACCATATGCAAGACGTCACATACGAACTAGTGCTATTCTATTGATTCTATTAGAATCAAACAGAAAGTTTGATTCTAGATTCAAATAGATTTGAATCTATTTATTGAATAGTGAAAAAGTCTTTTCTAAAATGACGTCTTGCATATGACTCATAGAAATAGTAGATAGACTAGCTAGAATCAAACTTTCACTGTTCTATCTACTATGGATTCTAGCTGGTCTAGAATCAATAGATTAGAATTCTAGAACCATATGCAAGACGTCACATACGAACTAGTGAATTCTATTGATTCTATTAGAATCAAACAGAAAGTTTGATTCTAGATTCAAATAGATTTGAATCTATTTATTGAATAGTGAAAAAGTCTTTTCTAAAATGACGTCTTGCATGTGACTCATAGAAATAGTAGATAGACTAGCTAGAATCAATAGATTAGAATTCTAGAACCATATGCAAGACGTTACATACGAACAAGTGCTATTCTATTGATTCTATTAGAATCAAACAGAAAGTTTGATTCTAGATTCAAATAGATTTGAATCTATTTATTGAATAGTGAAAAAGTCTTTTCTAAATTGACGTCTTGCATATGACTCATAGAAATAGTAGATAGACTAGCTAGAATCAAACTTTCACTGTTCTATCTACTATTGATTCTAGCTGGTCTAGAATCAATAGATTAGAATTCTAGAACCATATGCAAGACGTCACATACGAACTAGTGCTATTCTATTGATTCTATTAGAATCAAACCGAAAGTTTGATTCTAGATTCAAATAGATTTGAATCTATTTATTGAATAGTGAAAAAGTCTTTTCTAAAATGACGTCTTGCATATGACTCATAGAAATAGTAGATAGACTAGCTAGAATCAATGGATTAGAATTATAGAACCATATGCAAGACGTCACATACGAACTAGTGCTATTCTATTGATTCTATTAGAATCAAACAGAAAGTTTGATTCTAGATTCAAATATATTTGAATCTATTTATTGAATAGTGAAAAAGTCTTTTCTAAAATGACGTCTTGCATATGACTCATAGAAATAGTAGATAGACTAGCTAGAATAATAGATTAGAATTCTAGAACCATATGCAAGACGTCACATACGAACTAGTGCTATTCTATTGATTCTATTAGAATCAAACAGAAAGTTTGATTCTAGATTCAAATAGATTTGAATCTATTTATTAAATAGTGAAAAAGTCTTTTCTAAAATGACGTCTTGCATATGACTCATAGAAATAGTAGATAGACTAGCTAGAATCAAACTTTCACTGTTCTATCTACTATTGATTCTAGCTGGTTTAGAATCAATAGATTAGAATTCTAGAACCATATGCAAGACGTCACATACGAACTAGTGCTATTCTATTGATTCTATTAGAATCAAACAGAAAGTTTGATTCTAGATTCAAATAGATTTGAATCTATTTATTGAATAGTGAAAAAGTCTTTTCTAAAATGACGTCTTGCATATAACTCATAAAAATAGTAGATATACTAGCTAGAATCAATAGATTAGAATTCTAGAACCATAGGCAAGACGTCACATACGAACTAGTGCTATTCTATTGATTCTATTAGAATCAAACAGAAAGTTTGATTCTAGATTCAATCAAACTTTCACTGTTCTATCTACTATTGATTCTAGCTGGTCTAGAATCAATAGATTAGAATTCTAGAACCATATGCAAGACGTCACATACGAACTAGTGCTATTCTATTGATTCTATTAGAATCAAACAGAAAGTTTGATTCTAGATTCAAAAAGATTTGAATCTATTTATTAAATAGTGAAAAAGTCTTTTCTAAAATGACGTCCTGCATATGACTCATAGAAATAGTAGATAGACTAGCTAGAATCAAACTTTCACTGTTCTATCTACTATTGATTCTAGCTGGTTTAGAGTCAATAGATTAGAATTCTAGAACCATATGCAAGACGTCACATACGAACTAGTGCTATTCTATTGATTCTATTAGAATCAAACAGAAAGTTTGATTCTAGATTCAAATAGATTTGAATCTATTTATTGAATAGTGAAAAAGTCTTTTCTAAAATGACGTCTTGCATATAACTCATAGAAATAGTAGATAGACTAGCTAGAATCAATAGATTAGAATTCTAGAACCATATGCAAGACGTCACATACGAACTAGTGCTATTCCATTGATTCTATTAGAATCAAACAGAAAGTTTGATTCTAGATTCAAATAGATTTGAATCTATTTATTGAATATTGAAAAAGTCTTTTCTAAAATGACGTCTTGCATATGACTCATAGAAATAGTAGATAGACTAGCTAGAATCAAACTTTCACTGTTCTATCTACTATTGATTCTAGCTGGTCTAGAATCAATAGATTAGAATTCTAGAACCATATGCAAGAGCGTCACATACGAACTAGTGCTATTCTATTGATTCTATTAGAATCAAACAGAAAGTTTGATTCTAGATTCAAATAGATTTGAATCTATTTATTGAATAGTGAAAAAGTCTTTTCTAAAATGACGTCTTGCATATGACTCATAGAAATAGTAGATAGACTAGCTAGAATCAATAGATTAGAATTCTTGAACCATATGCAAGACGTCACATACGAACTAGTGCTATTCTATTGATTCTATTAGAATCAAACAGAAAGTTTGATTCTAGATAACAATAAATTTGAATCTATTTATTGAATAGTGAAAAGTCTTTTCTAAAATGACGTCTTGCATATGACTCATAGAAATAGTAGATAGACTAGCTAGAATCAAACTTTCACTGTTCTATCTACTATTGATTCTAGCTGGTCTAGAATCAATAGATTAGAATTCTAGAACCATATGCAAGACGTCACATACGAACTAGTGCTATTCTATTGATTCTATTAGAATCAAACAGAAAGTTTGATTCTAGATTCAAATAGATTTGAATCTATTTATTGAATAGTGAAAAAGTCTTTTATAAAATGACGTCTTGCATATGACTCATAGAAATAGTAGATAGACTAGCTAGAATCAATAGATTAGAATTCTAGAACCATATGCAAGACGTCACATACGAACTAGTGCTATTCTATTGATTCTATTAGAATCAAACAGAAAGTTTGATTCTAGGCCATCACAAACCTTGGAGACAAACCTTATCAAGATCGTTTTACGGGCTCTCAACCTCCCTACCCTTCCTGTACAGGCGCAACCGTAGCGATATGATGATGACCCGCAAATTGCTGAACTCACATATGCCAAGATCCTGCCCATCCACCCAGGCCCCCACAGTGCACCAGAGGACACTCAAAGAAGCTGTTCAAGCAGTCAGTCAGAACCAGGGCCAGAAAAAGTTTCTTCACCTACAGAGTCGTCAACCCCTGGAATGAACTGTGTGAAGCAACTGTCTCAGCCCCCACCCCCGAAGCATTCAAGAAGGCACTGGATAAAGAGTGGCCACGAAAGACTGGAAGTATGAGTGGGACATTCCGTCCTGCTCATACCTGCTATGAGACATCACCGACTCAACTCAGGAGCATTCAACAGATCTACAGATCTTAATTTGCTCCGAAGTGCAAATTAAGGTAATTAAGGTAGATTCAAATAGATTTGAATCTATTTATTGAATAGTGAAAAAGTGTTTTGTAAAATGACGTCTTGCATATGACTCATAGAAATAGTAGATAGACTAGCTAGAATCAAACTTTCACTGTTCTATCTACTATTGATTCTAGCTGGTCTAGAATCAATAGATCAGAATTCTAGAACCATATGCAAGGACGTCACATACGAACTAGTGCTATTCTAATGATTTTATTAGAATCAAACAGAAAGTTTGATTCTAGATTCAAATAGATTTGAATCTATTTATTGAATAGTGAAAAAGTCTTTTCTAAAATGACATCTTGCATATGACTCATAGAAATAGTAGATAGACTAGCTAGAATCAATAGATTAGAATTCTAGAATCATATGCAAGACGTCACATACAAACTAGTGCTATTCTATTGATTCTATTAGAATCAAACAGAAAGTTTGATTCTAGATTCAAATAGATTGAATCTATTTATTGAATAGTGAAAAAGTCTTTTCTAAAATGACGTCTTGCATATGACTCATAGAAATAGTAGATAGACTAGCTAGAATCAAACTTTCACTGTTCTATCTACTACTGATTCTAGCTGGTCTAGAATCAATAGATTAGAATTCTAGAACCATATGCAAGACGTCACATACGAACTAGTGCTATTCTATTGATTCTATTAGAATCAAACAGAAAGTTTGATTCTAGATTCAAATAGATTTGAATCTATTTATTGAATAGTCAAAAAGTCTTTTCTAAAATGACGTCTTGCATATGACTCATAGAAATAGTAGATAGACTAGCTAGAATCAATAGATTAGAATTCTAGAACCATATGCAAGACGTCACATACGAACTAGTGCTATTCTATTGATTCTATTAGAATCAAACAGAAAGTTTGATTCTAGATTAAAATAGATTTGAATCTATTTATTGAATAGTGAAAAAGTCTTTTCTAAAATGATGTCTTGCATATGACTCATCGAAATAGTAGATAGACTAGCTAGAATCAAACTTTCACTGTTCTATCTACTATTAATTCTAGCTGGTCTAGAATCAATAGATTAGAATTCTAGAACCATATGCAAGACGTCACATACGAACTAGTGCTATTCTATTGATTCTATTAGAATCAAACAGAAAGTTTGATTCTAGATTCAAATAGATTTGAATCTTTTTATTGAATAGTGAAAAAGTCTTTTCTAAAATGACGTCTTGCATATGACTCATAGAAATAGTAGATAGACTAGCTAGAATCAATAGATTAGAATTCTAGAACCATATGCAAGACGTCACATACGAACTAGTGCTATTCTATTGATTCTATTAGAATCAAACAGAAACTCTGATTCTAGATTCAAATAGATTTGAATCTATTTATTGAATAGTGAAAAAGTCTTTTCTAAAATGACGTCTTGCATATGACTCATAGAAATAGTAGATAGACTAGCTAGAATCAAACTTTCACTGTTCTATCTACTATTGATTCTAGCTGGTCTAGAATCAATAGATTAGAATTCTAGAACCATATGCAAGACGTCACATACGAAGTAGTGCTATTCTATTGATTCTATTAGAATCAAACAGAAAGTTTGATTCTAGATTCAAATAGATTTGAATCTATTTATTGAATAGTGAAAAAGTCTTTTCTAAAATGACGTCTTGCATATGACTCATAGAAATAGTAGATAGACTAGCTAGAATCAAAATTTCACTGTTCTATCTACTATTGATTCTAGCTGGTCTAGAATCAATAGATTAGAATTCTAGAACCATATGTAAGACGTCACATACGAACTAGTGCTATTCTATTGATTCTATTAGAATCAAACAGAAAGTTTGATTCTAGATTCAAATAGATTTGAATCTATTTATTGAATAGTGAAAAAGTCTTTTCTAAAATGACGTCTTGCATATGACTCATAGAAATAGTAGATAGACTAGCTAGAATCAATAGATTAGAATTCTAGAACCATATGCAAGACGTCACATACGAACTAGTGCTATTCTATTGATTCTATTAGAATCAAACAGAAAGTTTGATTCTAGATTCAAATAGATTTGAATCTATTTATTGAATAGTGAAAAAGTCTTTTCTAAAATGACGTCTTGCATATGACTCATAGAAATAGTAGATATACTAGCTAGAATCAATTTATTAGAATTCTAGAACCATATGCAAGACATCACATACGAACTAGTGCTTTTCTATTGATTCTATTAGAATCAAACAGAAAGTTTGATTAGAATCAAACAGAAAGTTTGATTCTAGATTCAAATAGATTTGAATCTATTTATTGAATAGTGAAAAAGTCTTTTCTAAAATGACGTCTTGCATATGACTCATAGAAATAGTAGATAGACTAGCTAGAATCAAACTTTCACTGTTCTATCTACTATTGATTCTAGCTGGTCTAGAATCAATAGATTAGAATTCTAGAACCATATGCAAGACGTCACATACGAACTAGTGCTATTCTATTGATTCTATTAGAATCAAATATAAAGTTTGATTCTAGATTCAAATAGATTTGAATCTATTTATTGAATAGTGAAAAAGTCTTTTCTAAAATGACGTCTTGCATATGACTCATAGAAATAGTAGATAGACTAGCTAGAATCAATAGATTAGAATTCTAGAACCATATGCAAGACATCACATACGAACTAGTGCTATTCTATTGATTCTATTAGAATCAAACAGAAAGTTTGATTCTAGATTCAAATAGATTTGAATCTATTTATTGAATAGTGAAAAAGTCTTTTCTAAAATGACGTCTTGCATATGACTCATAGAAATAGTAGATAGACTAGCTAGAATCAAACTTTCACTGTTCTATCTACTATTGATTCTAGCTGGTCTAGAATCAATAGATTAGAATTCTAGAACCATATGCAAGACGTCACATACGAACTAGTGCTATTCTATTGATTCTATTAGAATCAAACAGAAAGTTTGATTCTAGATTCAAATAGATTTGAATCTATTTATTGAATAGTGAAAAAGTCTTTTCTAAAATGACGTCTTGCATTTGACTGATAGAAATAGTAGATAGACTAGCTAGAATCAATAGATTAAAATTCTAGAACCATATGCAAGACGTCACATACGAACTAGTACTATTCTATTGATTCTATTAGAATCAAACAGAAAGTTTGATTCTAGATTCAAATAGATTTGAATCTATTTATTGAATAGTGAAAAAGTCTTTTCTAAAATGACGTCTTGCATTTGACTGATAGAAATAGTAGATAGACTAGCTAGAATCAAACTTTCACTGTTCTCTCTACTATTGATTCAAGCTGGTCTAGAATCAATAGATTAGAATTCTAGAGCCATATGCAAGACGTCAAATATGAACTAGTGCTATTCTATTAGAATCAAACAGAAAGTTTGATTCTAGATTCAAATAGATTTGAATCTATTTATTGAATAGTGAAAAAGTCTTTTCTAAAATGACGTCTTGCATATGACTCATAGAAATAGTAGATAGACTGGCTAGAATCAAACTTTCACTGTTCTATCTACTATTGATTCTAGCTGGTCTAGAATCAATAGAATAGAATTCTAGAACCATATGCAAGACGTCACATACGAACTAGTGCTATTCTATTGATTCTATTAGAATCAAACAGAAAGTTTGATTCTAGATTCAAATAGATTTGAATCTATTTATTGAATAGTGAAAAAGTCTTTTCTAAAATGACGTCTTGCATATGACTCATAGAAATAGTAGATAGACTAGCTAGAATTAATAGATTAGAATTCTAGAACCATATGCAAGACGTCACATACGAACTAGTGCTATTCTATTGATTCTATTAGAATCAAACAGAAAGTTTGATTCTAGATTCAAATAGATTTGAATCTATTTATTGAATAGTGAAAAAGTCTTTTCTAAAATGACGTCTTGCATATGACTCATAGAAATAGTAGATAGACTAGCTAGAATCAATAGATTAGAATTCTAGAACCATATGCAAGACGTCACATACGAACTAGTGCTATTCTATTGATTCTATTAGAATCAAACAGAAAGTTTGATTCTAGATTCAAATAGATTTGAATCTATTTATTGAATAGTCAAAAAGTCTTTTCTAAAATGACGTCTTGCATATGACTCATAGAAATAGTAGATAGACTAGCTAGAATCAATAGATTAGAATTCTAGAACCATATGCAAGACGTCACATACGAACTAGTGCTATTCTATTGATTCTATTAGAATCAAACAGAAAGTTTGATTCTAGATTAAAATAGATTTGAATCTATTTATTGAATAGTGAAAAAGTCTTTTCTAAAATGACGTCTTGCATATGACTCATCGAAATAGTAGATAGACTAGCTAGAATCAAACTTTCACTGTTCTATCTACTATTAATTCTAGCTGGTCTAGAATCAATAGATTAGAATTCTAGAACCATATGCAAGACGTCACATACGAACTAGTGCTATTCTATTGATTCTATTAGAATCAAACAGAAAGTTTGATTCTAGATTCAAATAGATTTGAATCTTTTTATTGAATAGTGAAAAAGTCTTTTCTAAAATGACGTCTTGCATATGACTCATAGAAATAGTAGATAGACTAGCTAGAATCAATAGATTAGAATTCTAGAACCATATGCAAGACGTCACATACGAACTAGTGCTATTCTATTGATTCTATTAGAATCAAACAGAAACTCTGATTCTAGATTCAAATAGATTTGAATCTATTTATTGAATAGTGAAAAAGTTTTTTCTAAAATGACGTCTTGCATATGACTCATAGAAATAGTAGATAGACTAGCTAGAATCATACTTTCACTGTTCTATCTACTATTGATTCTAGCTGGTCTAGAATCAATAGATTAGAATTCTAGAACCATATGCAAGACGTCACATACGAACTAGTGCTATTCTATTGATTCTATTAGAATCAAACAGAAAGTTTGATTCTAGATTCAAATAGATTTGAATCTATTTATTGAATAGTGAAAAAGTCTTTTCTAAAATGACGTCTTGCATATGACTCATAGAAATAGTAGATAGACTAGCTAGAATCAAAATTTCACTGTTCTATCTACTATTGATTCTAGCTGGTCTAGAATCAATAGATTAGAATTCTAGAACCATATGTAAGACGTCACATACGAACTAGTGCTATTCTATTGATTCTATTAGAATCAAACAGAAAGTTTGATTCTAGATTCAAATAGATTTGAATCTATTTATTGAATAGTGAAAAAGTCTTTTCTAAAATGACGTCTTGCATATGACTCATAGAAATAGTAGATAGACTAGCTAGAATCAATAGATTAGAATTCTAGAACCATATGCAAGACGTCACATACGAACTAGTGCTATTCTATTGATTCTATTAGAATCAAACAGAAAGTTTGATTCTAGATTCAAATAGATTTGAATCTATTTATTGAATAGTGAAAAAGTCTTTTCTAAAATGACGTCTTGCATATGACTCATAGAAATAGTAGATATACTAGCTAGAATCAATAGATTAGAATTCTAGAACCATATGCAAGACGTCACATACGAACTAGTGCTATTCTATTGATTCTATTAGAATCAAACAGAAAGTTTGATTAGAATCAAACAGAAAGTTTGATTCTAGATTCAAATAGATTTGAATCTATTTATTGAATAGTGAAAAAGTCTTTTCTAAAATGACGTCTTGCATATGACTCATAGAAATAGTAGATAGACTAGCTAGAATCAAACTTTCACTGTTCTATCTACTATTGATTCTAGCTGGTCTAGAATCAATAGATTAGAATTCTAGAACCATATGCAAGACGTCACATACGAACTAGTGCTATTCTATTGATTCTATTAGAATCAAATATAAAGTTTGATTCTAGATTCAAATAGATTTGAATCTATTTATTGAATAGTGAAAAAGTCTTTTCTAAAATGACGTCTTGCATATGACTCATAGAAATAGTAGATAGACTAGCTAGAATCAATAGATTAGAATTCTAGAACCATATGCAAGACATCACATACGAACTAGTGCTATTCTATTGATTCTATTAGAATCAAACAGAAAGTTTGATTCTAGATTCAAATAGATTTGAATCTATTTATTGAATAGTGAAAAAGTCTTTTCTAAAATGACGTCTTGCATATGACTCATAGAAATAGTAGATAGACTAGCTAGAATCAAACTTTCACTGTTCTATCTACTATTGATTCTAGCTGGTCTAGAATCAATAGATTAGAATTCTAGAACCATATGCAAGACGTCACATACGAACTAGTGCTATTCTATTGATTCTATTAGAATCAAACAGAAAGTTTGATTCTAGATTCAAATAGATTTGAATCTATTTATTGAATAGTGAAAAAGTCTTTTCTAAAATGACGTCTTGCATATGACTCATAGAAATAGTAGATAGACTAGCTAGAATCAATAGATTAAAATTCTAGAACCATATGCAAGACGTCACATACGAACTAGTACTATTCTATTGATTCTATTAGAATCAAACAGAAAGTTTGATTCTAGATTCAAATAGATTTGAATCTATTTATTGAATAGTGAAAAAGTCTTTTCTAAAATGACGTCTTGCATATGACTGATAGAAATAGTAGATAGACTAGCTAGAATCAAACTTTCACTGTTCTCTCTACTATTGATTCAAGCTGGTCTAGAATCAATAGATTAGAATTCTAGAGCCATATGCAAGACGTCAAATACGAACTAGTGCTATTCTATTAGAATCAAACAGAAAGTTTGATTCTAGATTCAAATAGATTTGAATCTATTTATTGAATAGTGAAAAAGTCTTTTCTAAAATGACGTCTTGCATATGACTCATAGAAATAGTAGATAGACTGGCTAGAATCAAACTTTCACTGTTCTATCTACTATTGATTCTAGCTGGTCTAGAATCAATAGAATAGAATTCTAGAACCATATGCAAGACGTCACATACGAACTAGTGCTATTCTATTGATTCTATTAGAATCAAACAGAAAGTTTGATTCTAGATTCAAATAGATTTGAATCTATTTATTGAATAGTGAAAAAGTCTTTTCTAAAATGACGTCTTGCATATGACTCATAGAAATAGTAGATAGACTAGCTAGAATTAATAGATTAGAATTCTAGAACCATATGCAAGACGTCACATACGAACTAGTGCTATTCTATTGATTCTATTAGAATCAAACAGAAAGTTTGATTCTAGATTCAAATAGATTTGAATCTATTTATTGAATAGTGAAAAAGTCTTTTCTAAAATGACGTCTTGCATATGACTCATAGAAATAGTAGATAGACTAGCTAGAATCAATAGATTAGAATTCTAGAACCATATGCAAGACGTCACATACGAACTAGTGCTATTCTATTGATTCTATTAGAATCAAACAGAAAGTTTGATTCTAGATTCAAATAGATTTGAATCTATTTATTGAATAGTGAAAAAGTCTTTTCTAAAATGACGTCTTGCATATGACTCATAGAAATAGTAGATAGACTAGCTAGAATCAAACTTTCACTGTTCTATCTACTATTGATTCTAGCTGGTCTAGAATCAATAGATTAGAATTCTAGAACCATATGCAAGACGTCACATACGAACTATTGCTATTCTATTGATTCTATTAGAATCAAACAGAAATTTTGATTCTAGATTCAAATAGATTTGAATCTATTTATTGAATAGTGAAAAAGTCTTTTCTAAAATGACGTCTTGCATATGACTCATAGAAATAGTAGATAGACTAGCTAGAATCAATAGATTAGAATTCTAGAACCATATGGAAGACGTCACATACGAACTAGTGCTATTCTATTGATTCTATTAGAATCAAACAGAAAGTTTGATTCTAGATTCAAATAGATTTGAATCTATTTACTGAATAGTGAAAAAGTCTTTTCTAAAATGACGTCTTGCATAAGACTCATAGAAATAGTAGATAGACTAGCTAGAATCAAACTTTCACTGTTCTATCTACTATTGATTCTAGCTGGTCTAGAATCAATAGATTAGAATTCTAGAACCATATGCAAGACGTCACATACGAACTAGTGCTATTCTATTGATTCTATTAGAATCAAACAGAAAGTTTGATTCTAGATTCAAATAGATTTGAATCAATTTATTGAATAGTGAAAAAGTCTTTTCTAAAATGACGTCTTGCATATGACTCATAGAAATAGTAGATAGACTAGCTAGAATCAATAGATTAGAATTCTAGAACCATATGCAAGACGTCACATACGAACTAGTGCTATTCTATTGATTCTATTAGAATCAAACAGAAAGTTTGATTCTAGATTCAAATAGATTTGAATCTATTTATTGAATAGTGAAAAAGTCTTTTCTAAAATGACGTCTTGCATATGACTCATAGAAATAGTAGATAGACTAGCTAGAGTCAAACTTTCACTGTTCTATCTACTATTGATTCTAGCTGGTCTAGAATCAATAGATTAGAATTCTAGAACCATATGCAAGACGTCACATACGAACTAGTGCTATTCTATTGATTCTATTAGAATCAAACAGAAAGTTTGATTCTAGATTCAAATAGATTTGAATCTATTTATTGAATAGTGAAAAAGTCTTTTCTAAAATGACGTCTTGCATATGACTCATAGAAATGGTAGATAGACTAGCTAGAATCAATAGATTAGAATTCTAGAATGATATGCAAGACGTCACATACGAACTACTGCTATTCTATTAATTCTATTAGAATCAAACAGAAAGTTTGATTCTAGCTTCAAATAGATTTGAATCTATTTATTGAATAGTGAAAAAGTCTTTTCTAAAATGACGTCTTGCATATGACTCCTAGAAATAGTAGATAGACTAGCTAGAATCAAACTTTCACTTTTCTATCTACTATTGATTCTAGCTGGTCTAGAATCAATAGATTAGAATTCTAGAACCATATGAAAGACGTCACATACGAACTAGTGCTATTCTATTGATTCTATTAGAATTAAACAGAAAGTTTGATTCTAGATTCAAATAGATTTGAATCTATTTATTGAATAGTGAAAAAGTCTTTTCTAAAATGACGTCTTGCATATGACTCATAGAAATAGTAGATAGACTAGCTAGAATCAATAGATTAGAATTCTAGAACCATATGCAAGACATCACATACGAACTAGTGCTATTCTATTGATTCTATTAGAATCAAACAGAAAGTTTGATTCTAGATTCAAATAGATTTGAATCTATTTATTGAATAGTGAAAAAGTCTTTTCTAAAATGACGTCTTGCATATGACTCATAGAAATAGTAGATAGACTAGCTAGAGTCAAACTTTCACTGTTCTATCTACTATTGATTCTAGCTGGTCTAGAATCAATAGATTAGAATTCTAGAACCATATGCAAGACGTCACATACGAACTAGTGCTATTCTATTGATTCTATTAGAATCAAACAGAAAGTTTGATTCTAGATTAAAATAGATTTGAATCTATTTATTGAATAGTGAAAAAGTCTTTTCTAAAATGACGTCTTGCATATGACTCATAGAAATAGTAGATAGACTAGCTAGAATCAATAGATTAGAATTCTAGAACCATATGCAAGACGTCACATACGAACTAGTGCTATTCTATTGATTCTATTAGAATCAAACAGAAAGTTTGATTCTAGATTCAAATAGATTTGAATCTATTTATTGAATAGTGAAAAGTCTTTTCTAAAATGACGTCTTGCATATGACTCATAGAAATAGTAGATAGACTAGCTAGAATCAAACTTTCACTGTTCTATCTACTATTGATTCTAGCTGGTCTAGAATAAATAGATTAGAATTCAAGAACCATATGCAAGACGTCACATACGAACTAGTGCTATTCTATTGATTCTATTAGAATCAAACAGAAAGTTTGAATCTAGATTCAAATAGATTTGAATCTATTTATTGAATAGTGAAAAAGTCTTTTCTAAAATGACGTCTGGCATATGACTCATAGAAATAGTAGATAGACTAGCTAGAGTCAAACTTTCACTGTTCTATCTACTATTGATTCTAGCTGGTCTAGAATCAATAGATTAGAATTCTAGAACCATATGCAAGACGTCACATACGAACTAGTGCTATTCTATTGATTCTATTAGAATCAAACAGAAAGTTTGATTCTAGATTCAAATAGATTTGAATCTATTTATTGAATAGTGAAAAAGTCTTTTCTAAAATGACGTCTTGCATATGACTCATAGAAATAGTAGATAGACTAGCTAGAATCAATAGATTAGAATTCTAGAACGATATGCAAGACGTCACATACGAACTAGTGCTATTCTATTGATTCTATTAGAATCAAACAGAAAGTTTGATTCTAGATTCAAATAGATTTGAATCTATTTATTGAATAGTGAAAAAGTCTTTTCTAAAATGACGTCTTGCATATGACTCATAGAAATAGTAGATAGACTAGCTAGAATCAAACTTTCACTGTTCTATCTACTATTGATTCTAGCTGGTCTAGAATCAATAGATTAGAATTCTAGAACCATATGCAAGACGTCACATACGAACTAGTGCTATTCTATTGATTCTATTAGAATCAAAGAGAAAGTTTGATTCTAGATTCAAATAGATTTGAATCTATTTATTGAATAGTGAAAAAGTCTTTTCTAAAATGACGTCTTGCATATGACTCATAGAAATAGTAGATAGACTAGCTAGAATCAATAGATTAGAATTCTAGAACCATATGCAAGACGTCACATACGAACTAGTGCTATTCTATTGATTCTATTAGAATCAAACAGAAAGTTTGATTCTAGATTCAAATAGATTTGAATCTATTTATTGAATAGTGAAAAAGTCTTTTCTAAAATGACGTCTTGCATATGACTCATAGAAATAGTAGATAGACTAGCTAGAGTCAAACTTTCACTGTTCTATCTACTATTGATTCTAGCTGGTCTTGAATCAATAGATTAGAATTCTAGAACCATATGCAAGACGTCACATACGAACTAGTGCTATTCTATTGATTCTATTAGAATCAAACAGAAAGTTTGATTCTAGATTCAAATAGATTTGAATCTATTTATTTTAATAGTGAAAAAGTCTTTTCTAAAATGACGTCTTGCATATGACTCATAGAAATAGTAGATAGACTAGCTAGAATCAATAGATTAGAATTCTAGAACCATATGCAAGACGTCACATACGAACTAGTGCTATTCTATTGATTCTATTAGAATCAAACAGAAAGTTTGATTCTAGATTCAAATAGATTTGAATCTATTTATTGAATAGTGAAAAGTCTTTTCTAAAATGACGTCTTGCATATGACTCATAGAAATAGTAGATAGACTAGCTAGAATCAAACTTTCACTGTTCTATCTACTATTGATTCTAGCTGGTCTAGAATCAATAGATTAGAATTCAAGAACCATATGCAAGACGTCACATACGAACTAGTGCTATTCTATTGATTCTATTAGAATCAAACAGAAAGTTTGATTCTAGATTCAAATAGATTTGAATCTATTTATTGAATAGTGAAAAAGTCTTTTCTAAAATGACGTCTTGCATATGACTCATAGAAATAGTAGATAGACTAGCTAGAATCAATAGATTAGAATTCTAGAACCACATGCAAGACGTCACATACGAACTAGTGCTATTCTATTGATTCTATTAGAATCAAACAGAAAGTTTGATTCTAGATTCAAATAGATTTGAATCTATTTATTGAATAGTGAAAAAGTCTTTTCTAAAATGACGTCTTGCATATGACTCATAGAAATAGTAGATAGACTAGCTAGAAAATTCAAACTTTCACTGTTCTATCTACTATTGATTCTAGCTGGTCTAGAATCAATAGATTAGAATTCTAGAACCATATGCAAGACGTCACATACGAACTATTGCTATTCTATTGATTCTATTAGAATCAAACAGAAAATTTGATTCTAGATTCAAATAGATTTGAATCTATTTATTGAATAGTGAAAAAGTCTTTTCTAAAATGACGTCTTGCATATGACTCATAGAAATAGTAGATAGACTAGCTAGAATCAATAGATTAGAATTCTAGAACCATATGGAAGACGTCACATACGAACTAGTGCTATTCTATTGATTCTATTAGAATCAAACAGAAAGTTTGATTCTAGATTCAAATAGATTTGAATCTATTTATTGAATAGTGAAAAAGTCTTTTCTAAAATGACGTCTTGCATATGACTCATAGAAATAGTAGATAGACTAGCTAGAATCAATGGATTAGAATTCTAGAACCATATGCAAGACGTCACATACGAACTAGTGCTATTCTATTGATTCTATTAGAATCAAACAGAAAGTTTGATTCTAGATTCAAATAGATTTGAATCTATTTATTGAATAGTAAAAAAGTCTTTTCTAAAATGACGTCTTGCATATGACTCATAGAAATAGTAGATAGACTAGCTAGAGTCAAACTTTCACTGTTCTATCTACTATTGATTCTAGCTGGTCTTGAATCAATAGATTAGAATTCTAGAACCATATGCAAGACGTCACATACGAACTAGTGCTATTCTATTGATTCTATTAGAATCAAACAGAAAGTTTGATTCTAGATTCAAATAGATTTGAATCTATTTATTTTAATAGTGAAAAAGTCTTTTCTAAAATGACGTCTTGCATATGACTCATAGAAATAGTAGATAGACTAGCTAGAATCAATAGATTAGAATTCTAGAACCATATGCAAGACGTCACATACGAACTAGTGCTATTCTATTGATTCTATTAGAATCAAACAGAAAGTTTGATTCTAGATTCAAATAGATTTGAATCTATTTATTGAATAGTGAAAAGTCTTTTCTAAAATGACGTCTTGCATATGACTCATAGAAATAGTAGATAGACTAGCTAGAATCAAACTTTCACTGTTCTATCTACTATTGATTCTAGCTGGTCTAGAATCAATAGATTAGAATTCAAGAACCATATGCAAGACGTCACATACGAACTAGTGCTATTCTATTGATTCTATTAGAATCAAACAGAAAGTTTGATTCTAGATTCAAATAGATTTGAATCTATTTATTGAATAGTGAAAAAGTCTTTTCTAAAATGACGTCTTGCATATGACTCATAGAAATAGTAGATAGACTAGCTAGAATCAATAGATTAGAATTCTAGAACCACATGCAAGACGTCACATACGAACTAGTGCTATTCTATTGATTCTATTAGAATCAAACAGAAAGTTTGATTCTAGATTCAAATAGATTTGAATCTATTTATTGAATAGTGAAAAAGTCTTTTCTAAAATGACGTCTTGCATATGACTCATAGAAATAGTAGATAGACTAGCTAGAATCAAACTTTCACTGTTCTATCTACTATTGATTCTAGCTGGTCTAGAATCAATAGATTAGAATTCTAGAACCATATGCAAGACGTCACATACGAACTATTGCTATTCTATTGATTCTATTAGAATCAAACAGAAAATTTGATTCTAGATTCAAATAGATTTGAATCTATTTATTGAATAGTGAAAAAGTCTTTTCTAAAATGACCTCTTGCATATGACTCATAGAAATAGTAGATAGACTAGCTAGAATCAATAGATTAGAATTCTAGAACCATATGGAAGACGTCACATACGAACTAGTGCTATTCTATTGATTC
>NW_027063804.1:0-30519 GCF_032884065.1 Artemia franciscana
TATTCACATTCTTTACCATTTGCAATCATAAAATAGTCTAATATCTTCATTTTTTCAACTTACGTAGCTATTATCCTCGAAAACTAAAATTTTGAAATAGGAAAAGAGTCTTTAATCACATTCTTTACCATGTGCAATCATAAAATTGTCTAATATCTTCATTTTTCAACATACGTAGCTATTACCCTCGAAAACTAAAACTTTTGACATAGGAAAAGAGCCTTTAATCACATTCTTTACCATTTGCAATCATAAAATAGTCTAATATCTTCATTTTTTCAACATACGTAGCTATTACCCTCGAAAACTAAAACTTTTGACAAAGGAAAAGAGCCTTTAATCACATTCTTTACCATTTGCAATCATAAAATAGTCTAATATCTTCATTTTTTCAACAAACGTAGCTATTACCCTCGAAAACTAAATTTTGAAATAGGAAAAGAGCCTTTAATCACATTCTTTACCATTTGCAATCATAAAATAGTCTAATATCTTCATTTTTTCAACTTACGTAGCTATGACCCTCGAAAATTAAAACTTTTGAAATAGGAAAAGAGTCTTTAATCGCATTCTTTACCATGTGCCATCATAAAATTGTCAAATATCTTCATTTTTCAACATACGTAGCTATTACCCTCGAAAACTAAAACTTTTGACATAGGAAAAGAGCCTTTAATCACATTCTTTACCATTTGCAATCATAAAATAGTCTAATATCTTCATTTTTTCAACATACGTAGCTATTACCCTCGAAAACTAAAACTTTTGGGAAAAAAGAAAAGAGCCTTTAATCACATTCTTTACCATTTGCAATCATAAAATAGTCTAATATCTTCATTTTTTCAACATGCGTAGCTATTACCCTCGAAAACTAAAACTTTTGAAATAGGAAAAGAGCCTTTAATCACATTCTTTACCATTTGCAATCATAAAATAGTCTAATACCTTCATTTTTTCAACATACGTAGCTATTACCCTCGAAACTAAAACTTTTGACATAGAAAAAGAGCCTTTAATTACATTCTTTACCATTTGCAATCATAAAATAGTCTAATATCTTCATTTTTTCAACATACGTAGCTATTACCCTCGAAAACTAAAACTTTTGACATAGGAAAAGAGCCTTTAATCACATTCTTTACAATTTGCAATCATAAAATAGTCTAATATCTTCATTTTTTCAACATACGTAGCTATTACCCTCGAAAACTAAAACTTTTGAAATAGGAAAAGAGCCTTTAATCACATTCTTTACCATTTGCAATCATAAAATAGTCTAATATCTTCATTTTTTCAACTTACGTAGCTAGTACCCTCGAAAACTAAAACTTTTGAAATAGGAAAAGATTCTTTAATCACATTCTTTACCATGTGCAATCATAAAATTGTCTAATATCTTCATTTTTCAACATACGTAGCTATTACCCTCGAAAACTAAAACTTTGGACATAGGAAAAGAGCCTTTAATCACATTCTTTACCATTTGCAACCATAAAATAGTCTAATATCTTCATTTTTTTCAACATACGTAGCTATTACCCTCGAAAACTAAAACTTTTGAAATAGGAAAAGAGCCTTTAATAACATTCTTTACCATTTGCAATCATAAAATAGTCTAATATCTTCATTTTTTCAACATACGTAGCTATTACCCTCGAAAACTAAAACTTTTGAAATAGGAGAAGAGCCTTTATTCACATTCTTTACCATTTGCAATCATAAAATAGTCTAATATCTTCATTTTTTCAACATACGTAGCTATTACCCTCGAAAACTAAAACTTTTGAAATAGGAAAAGAGCCTTTAATCACATTCTTTACCACTTGCAATCATAAAATAGTCTAATATCTTTATTTTTTCAACATACGTAGCTATTACCCTCGAAAACTAAAACTTTTGACATAGGAAAAGAGCCTTTAATCACATTCTTTACCATTTGCAATCATAAAATAGTCTAATATCTTCATTTTTTGAACATACGTAGCTATTACCCTTGAAAACTAAAACTTTTGAAATAGGAAAAGAGCCTTTAATCACATTCTTTACCATGTGCAATCATAAAATTGTCTAATATCTTCATTTTTTCAAAATACGTAACTATTACCCTCGAAAACTAAAACTTTTGAAATAGGAGAAGAGCCTTTATTCACATTCTTTACCATTTGCAATCATAAAATAGTCTAATATCTTCATTTTTTCAACTTACGTAGCTATTATCCTCGAAAACTAAAATTTTGAAATAGGAAAAGAGTCTTTAATCACATTCTTTACCATGTGCAATCATAAAATTGTCTAATATCTTCATTTTTCAACATACGTAGCTATTACCCTCGAAAACTAAAACTTTTGACATAGGAAAAGAGCCTTTAATCACATTCTTTACCATTTGCAATCATAAAATAGTCTAATATCTTCATTTTTTCAACATACGTAGCTATTACCCTCGAAAACTAAAACTTTTGAAAAGGAAAAGAGCCTTTAATCACATTCTTTACCATTTGCAATCATAAAATAGTCTAATATCTTCATTTTTTCAACAAACGTAGCTATTACCCTCGAAAACTAAAATTTTGAAATAGGAAAAGAGCCTTTAATCACATTCTTTACCATTTGCAATCATAAAATAGTCTAATATCTTCATTTTTTCAACTTACGTAGCTATGACCCTCGAAAATTAAAACTTTTGAAATAGGAAAAGAGTCTTTAATCGCATTCTTTACCATGTGCCATCATAAAATTGTCAAATATCTTCATTTTTCAACATACGTAGCTATTACCCTCGAAAACTAAAACTTTTGACATAGGAAAAGAGCCTTTAATCACATTCTTTACCATTTGCAATCATAAAATAGTCTAATATCTTCATTTTTTCAACATACGTAGCTATTACCCTCGAAAACTAAAACTTTTGAAAAAAGAAAAGAGCCTTTAATCACATTCTTTACCATTTGCAATCATAAAATAGTCTAATATCTTCATTTTTTCAACATACGTAGCTATTACCCTCGAAAACTAAAACTTTTGAAATAGGAAAAGAGCCTTTAATCACATTCTTTACCATTTGCAATCATAAAATAGTCTAATACCTTCATTTTTTCAACATACGTAGCTATTACCCTCGAAAACTAAAACTTTTGACATAGAAAAAGAGCCTTTAATCACATTCTTTACCATTTGCAATCATAAAATAGTCTAATATCTTCATTTTTTCAACATACGTAGCTATTACCCTCGAAAACTAAAACTTTTGACATAGGAAAAGAGCCTTTAATCACATTCTTTACAATTTGCAATCATAAAATAGTCTAATATCTTCATTTTTTCAACATACGTAGCTATTACCCTCGAAAACTAAAACTTTTGAAATAGGAAAAGAGCCTTTAATCACATTCTTTACCATTTGCAATCATAAAATAGTCTAATATCTTCATTTTTTCAACTTACGTAGCTAGTACCCTCGAAAACTAAAACTTTTGAAATAGGAAAAGATTCTTTAATCACATTCTTTACCATGTGCAATCATAAAATTGTCTAATATCTTCATTTTTCAACATACGTAGCTATTACCCTCGAAAACTAAAACTTTGGACATAGGAAAAGAGCCTTTAATCACATTCTTTACCATTTGCAACCATAAAATAGTCTAATATCTTCATTTTTTTAACATACGTAGCTATTACCCTCGAAAACTAAAACTTTTGACAAAGGAAAAGAGCCTTTAATCAAATTCTTTACCATTTGCAATCATAAAATAGTCTAATATCTTCATTTTTTCAACATACGTAGCTATTACCCTCGAAAACTAAAACTTTTGAAATAGGAAAAGAGCCTTTAATCACATTCTTTACCATTTGCAATCATAAAATAGTCTAATATCTTCATTTTTTCAACTTACGTAGCTATTACCCTCGAAAACAAAAACTTTTGAAATAGGAAAAGAGCCTTTAATCACATTCTTTACCATTTGCAATCATAAAATAGTCTAATATCTTCATTTTTTCAACATACGTAGCTATTACCCTCGAAAACTAAAACTTTTGAAATAGGAAAAGAGTCTTTAATCACATTATTTACCATGTACAATCATAAAATTGTCTAATATCTTCATTTTTTCAACATACTTAGCTATTACCCTCGAAAACTAAAACTTTTGAAATAGGAAAAGAGCCTTTAATCACATTCTTTACCATTTGCAATCATAAAATAGTCTAATATCTTCATTTGTTCAACATACGTAGCTATTACCCTCGAAAACTAAAACTTTTGAAATAGGAAAAGAGCCTTTAATCACATTCTTTACCATGTGCAATCATAAAATTGTCTAATATCTTCATTTTTTCAAAATACGTAACTATTACCCTCGAAAACTAAAACTTTTGAAATAGGAGAAGAGCCTTTATTCACATTCTTCACCATTTGCAATCATAAAATAGTCTAATATCTTCATTTTTTCAACTTACGTAGCTATTACCCTCGAAAACTAAAACTTTTGAAATAGGAAAAGAGCCTTTAATCACATTCTTTACCACTTGCAATCATAAAATAGTCTAATATCTTTATTTTTTCAACATACGTAGCTATTACCCTCGAAAACTAAAACTTTTGACATAGAAAAAGAGCCTTTAATCACATTCTTTACCATTTGCAATCATAAAATAGTCTAATATCTTCATTTTTTCAACATACGTAGCTATTACCGTCAAAAACTAAAACTTTTGAAATAGGAGAAGAGCCTTTATTCACATTCTTTACCATTTGCAATCATAAAATAGTCTAATATCTTCATTTTTTCAACATACGTAGCTATTACCCTCGAAAACTAAAACTTTTGAAATAGGAAAAGAGCCTTTAATCACATTCTTTACCACTTGCAATCATAAAATAGTCTAATATCTTTATTTTTTCAACATACGTAGCTATTACCCTCGAAAACTAAAACTTTTGACATAGGAAAAGAGCCTTTAATCACATTCTTTACCATTTGCAATCATAAAATAGTCTAATATCTTCATTTTTTCAACATACGTAGCTATTACCCTCGAAAACTAAAACTTTTGAAATAGGAAAAGAGCCTTTAATCACATTCTTTACCATTTGCAATCATAAAATAGTCTAATATCTTCATTTGTTCAACATACGTAGCTATTACCCTCGAAAACTAAAACTTTTGAAATAGGAAAAGAGCCTTTAATCACATTCTTTACCATGTGCAATCATAAAATTGTCTAATATCTTCATTTTTTCAAAATACGTAACTATTACCCTCGAAAACTAAAACTTTTGAAATAGGAGAAGAGCCTTTATTCACATTCTTTACCATTTGCAATCATAAAATAGTCTAATATCTTCATTTTTTCAACTTACGTAGCTATTATCCTCGAAAACTAAAACTTTTGAAATAGGAAAAGAGTCTTTAATCACATTCTTTACCATGTGCAATCATAAAATTGTCTAATATCTTCATTTTTCAACATACGTAGCTATTACCCTCGAAAACTAAAACTTTTGACATAGGAAAAGAGCCTTTAATCACATTCTTTACCATTTGCAATCATAAAATAGTCTAATATCTTCATTTTTTCAACATACGTAGCTATTACCCTCGAAAACTAAAACTTTTGACAAAGGAAAAGAGCCTTTAATCACATTCTTTACCATTTGCAATCATAAAATAGTCTAATATCTTCATTTTGTCAACAAACGTAGCTATTACCCTCGAAAACTAAAATTTTGAAATAGGAAAACAGCCTTTAATCACATTCTTTACCATGTGCAATCATAAAATTGTCTAATATCTTCATTTTTTCAAATTACGTAACTATTACCCTCGAAAACTAAAACTTTTGAAATAGGAAAAGAGCCTTTAATCACATTCTTTACCATTTGCAATCATAAAATAGTCTAATATCTTCATTTGTTCAACATACGTAGCTATTACCCTCGAAAACTAAAACTTTTGACATAGGAAAAGAGCCTTTAATCACATTCTTTACAATTTGCAATCATAAAATAGTCTAATATCTTCATTATTTCAACATACGTAGCTATTACCCTCGAAAACTAAAACTTTTGAAATAGGAAAAGAGCCTTTAATCACATTCTTTACCATTTGCAATCATAAAATAGTCTAATATCTTCATTTTTTCAACTTACGTAGCTAGTACCCTCGAAAACTAAAACTTTTGAAATAGGAAAAGATTCTTTAATCACATTCTTTACCATGTGCAATCATAAAATAGTCTAATATCTTCATTTTTTCAACATACGTAGCTATTACCCTCGAAAACTAAAACTTTTGACATAGAAAAAATGCCTTTAATCTCATTCTTTACCATTTGCAATCATAAAATAGTCTAATATCTTCATTTTTTCAACATACGTAGCTATTACGCTCGAAAACTAAAACTTTTGACATAGGAAAAGAGCCTTTAATCACATTCTTTACCATTTGCAATCATAAAATAGTCTAATATCTTCATTTTTTCAACATGCGTAGCTATTACCCTCGAAAACTAAAACTTTTGAAATAGGAAAAGAGCCTTTAATCACATTCTTTACCATTTGCAATCATAAAATAGTCTAATATCTTCATTTTTTCAACTTACGTAGCTATTACCCTCGAAAATTAAAACTTTTGAAATAGGAAAAGAGTCTTTAATCGCATTCTTTACCATGTGCCATCATAAAATTGTCAAATATCTTCATTTTTCAACATACGTAGCTATTACCCTCGAAAACTAAAACTTTTGACATAGGAAAAGAGCCTTTAATCACATTCTTTACCATTTGCAATCATAAAATAGTCTAATATCTTCATTTTTTCAACATACGTAGCTATTACCCTCGAAAACTAAAACTTTTGAAATAAGAAAAGAGCCTTTAATCACATTCTTTACCATTTGCAATCATAAAATAGTCTAATATCTTCATTTTTTCAACATGCGTAGCTATTACCCTCGAAAACTAAAACTTTTGAAATAGGAAAAGAGCCTTTAATCACATTCTTTACCATTTGCAATCATAAAATAGTCTAATACCTTCATTTTTTCAACATACGTAGCTATTACCCTCGAAAACTAAAACTTTTGACATAGAAAAAGAGCCTTTAATCACATTCTTTACCATTTGCAATCATAAAATAGTCTAATATCTTCATTTTTTCAACATACGTAGCTATTACCCTCGAAAACTAAAACTTTTGACATAGGAAAAGAGCCTTTAATCACATTCTTTACAATTTGCAATCATAAAATAGTCTAATATCTTCATTTTTTCAACATACGTAGCTATTACCCTCGAAAACTAAAACTTTTGAAATAGGAAAAGAGCCTTTAATCACATTCTTTACCATTTGCAATCATAAAATAGTCTAATATCTTCATTTTTTCAACTTACGTAGCTAGTACCCTCGAAAACTAAAAGTTTTGAAATAGGAAAAGATTCTTTAATCACATTCTTTACCATGTGCAATCATAAAATTGTCTAATATCTTCATTTTTCAACATACGTAGCTATTACCCTCGAAAACTAAAACTTTTGACATAGGAAAAGAGCCTTTAATCACATTCTTTACCATTTGCAACCATAAAATAGTCTAATATCTTCATTTTTTCAACATACGTAGCTATTACCCTCGAAAACTAAAACTTTTGACAAAGGAAAAGAGCCTTTAATCAAATTCTTTACCATTTGCAATCATAAAATAGTCTAATATCTTCATTTTTTCAACATACGTAGCTATTACCCTCGAAAACTAAAACTTTTGAAATAGGAAAAGAGCCTTTAATCACATTCTTTACCATTTGCAATCATAAAATAGTCTAATATCTTCATTTTTTCAACTTACGTAGCTATTACCCTCGAAAACTAAAACTTTTGAAATAGGAAAAGAGCCTTTAATCACATTCTTTACCATTTGCAATCATAAAATAGTCTAATATCTTCATTTTTTCAACATACGTAGCTATTACCCTCGAAAACTAAAACTTTTGAAATAGGAAAAGAGTCTTTAATCACATTATTTACCATGTACAATCATAAAATTGTCTAATATCTTCATTTTTTCAACATACGTAGCTATTACCCTCGAAAACTAAAACTTTTGACATAGAAAAAGAGCCTTTAATCATATTCTTTACCATTTGCAATCATAAAATAGTCTAATATCTTCATTTTTTCAACATACGTAGCTATTACCCTCGAAAACTCAAACTTTTGAAATAGGAAAAGAGCCTTTAATCACATTCTTTACCATTTGCAATCATAAAATAGTGTAATATCTTCATTTTTTCAACATACGTAGCTATTACCCTCGAAAACTAAATTTTTTGAAATAGGAAAAGAGCCTTTAATCACATTCTTTACCATGTGCAATCATAAAATTGTCTAATATCTTCATTTTTTCAAAATACGTAACTATTACCCTCGAAAACTAAAACTTTTGAAATAGGAAAAGAGCCTTTAATCACATTCTTTACCATTTGCAATCATAAAATAGTCTAATATCTTCATTTTTCAACATACGTAGCTATTGCCCTCGAAAACTAAAACTTTTGACATAGAAAAAGAGCCTTTAATCACATTCTTTACCATTTGCAATCATAAAATAGTCTAATATCTTCATTTTTTCAACATACGTAGCTATTACCCTCGAAAACTAAAACTTTTGAAATAGGAAAAGAGCCTTTAATCGCATTCTTTACCATTTGCAATCATAAAATAGTCTAATATCTTCATTTTTATAACTTACGTAGCTATTACCCTCGAAAACTAAAACTTTTGAAATAGGAAAAGAGCCTTTAATCACATTCTTTACCATTTGCAATCATAAAATTGTCTAATATCTTAATTTTTTCAAAATACGTAACTATTACCCTCGAAAACTAAAACTTTTGAAATAGGAAAAGAGCCTTTAATCACAACTTACCATTTGCAATCATAAAATAGACTAATATCTTCATTTTTTCAACATACGTAGCTATTACCCTCGTAAACTAAAACTTTTGACATAGAAAAAGAGCCTTTAATCACATTCTTTACCATTTGCAATCATAAAATAGTCTAATATCTTCATTTTTTCAACATACGTAGCTATTAACCTCGAAAACTAAAACTTTTGACATAGGAAAAGAGCCTTTAATCACATTCTTTACCATTTGCAATCATAAAATAGTCTAATATCTTCATTTTTTCAACATACGTAGCTATTACCCTCGAAAACTAAAACTTTTGAAATAGAAAAAGAGCCTTTAATCACATTCTTTACCATTTGCAATCATAAAATAGTCTAATATCTTCATTTTTTCAACTTACGTAGCTATTATCCTCGAAAACTAAAACTTTTGAAATAGGAAAAGAGTCTTTAATCACATTCTTTACCATGTGCAATCATAAAATTGTCTAATATCTTCATTTTTCAACATACGTAGCTATTACCCTCGAAAACTAAAACTTTTGACATAGGAAAAGAGCCTTTAATCACATTCTTTACCATTTGCAATAAAAAAATAGTCTAATATCTTCATTTTTTCAACATACGTAGCTATTACCCTCGAAAACTAAAACTTTTGACAAAGGAAAAGAGCCTTTAATCACATTCTTTACCATTTGCAATCATAAAATAGTCTAATATCTTCATTTTTTCAACATACGTAGCTATTACCCTCGAAAACTAAAACTTTTGAAATAGGAAAAGAGCCTTTAATCACATTCTTTACCATGTGCAATCATAAAATTGTCTAATATCTTCATTTTTTCAACATACGTAACTATTACCCTCGAAAACTAAAACTTTTGAAATAGGAAAAGAGCCTTTAATCACATTCTTTACCATTGCAATCATAAAATAGTCTAATATCTTCATTTTTTCAACATACGTAGCTATTACCCTCGAAAACTAAAACTTTTGACATAGGAAAAGAGCCTTTAATCACATTCTTTACCATTTGCAATCATAAAATAGTCTAATATCTTCATTTTTTCAACATACGTAGCTATTACCCTCGAAAACTAAAACTTTTGAAATAGGAAAAGAGCCTTTAATCACATTCTTTACCATTTGCAATCATAAAATAGTCTAATATCTTCATTTTTTCAACATACGTAGCTATTACCCTCGAAAACTAAAACTTTTGAAATAGGAAAAGAGCCTTTAATCACATTCTTTACCATTTGCAATCATAAAATAGTCTAATATCTTCATTTTTTCAACATACGTAGCTATTACCCTCGAAAATAAAACTTTTGAAATAGGAAAAGAGCCTTTAATCGCATTCTTTACCATTGCAATCATAAAATTGTCTAATATCTTCATTTTTCAACATACGTAGCTATTACCT
Organism: Artemia franciscana; assembly: GCF_032884065.1. Classification (NCBI taxonomy): domain Eukaryota; kingdom Metazoa; phylum Arthropoda; class Branchiopoda; order Anostraca; family Artemiidae; genus Artemia; species Artemia franciscana. Next base: position 10,338 of record NW_027063804.1, read on the forward strand.
CGAAAACTAAAACTTTTGACATAGGAAAAGAGCCTTGCAATCATAAAATAGTCTAATATCTTCATTTTTTCAACATACGTAGCTATTACCCTCGAAAACTAAAACTTTTGAAATAGAAAAGAGCCTTTAATCACATTCTTTACCATTTGCAATCATAAAATAGTCTAATATCTTCATTTTTTTAACATACGTAGCTATTACCCTCGAAAACTAAAACTTTTGAAATAGGAAAAGAGCCTTTAATCACATTCTTTACCATTTGCAATCATAAAATAGTCTAATATCTTCATTTTTTCAACATACGTAGCTATTACCCTCGAAAACTAAAACTTTTGAAATAGAAAAAGAGCCTTTAATCACATTCTTTACCATTTGCAATCATAAAATAGTCTAATATCTTCATTTTTTCAACATACGTAGCTATTACCCTCGAAAACTAAAACTTTTGACATAGGAAAAGAGCCTTTAATCACATTCTTTACCATTTGCAATCATAAAATAGTCTAATATCTTCATTTTTTCAACATACGTAGCTATTACCCTCGAAAACTAAAACTTTTGAAATAGGAAAAGAGCCTTTAATCACATTCTTTACCATTTGCAATCATAAAATAGTCTAATATCTTCATTTTTTCAAAATACGTAGCTATTACCCTCGAAAACTAAAACTTTTGAAATAGGAAAAGAGCCTTTAATCACATTCTTTACCATTGCAATCATAAAATAGTCTAATATCTTCATTTTTTCAACATACGTAGCTATTACCCTCGAAAAACTAAAACTTTTGACATAGGAAAAGAGCCTTTAATCACATTCTTTACCATTTGCAATCATAAAATAGTCTAATATCTTCATTTTTTCAACATACGTAGCTATTACCCTCGAAAACTAAAACTTTTGAAATAGGAAAAGAGCCTTTAATCACATTCTTTACCATTTGCAATCATAAAATAGTCTAATATCTTCATTTTTCAACATACGTAGCTATTACCCTCGAAAACTAAAACTTTTGAAATAGGAAAAGAGCCTTTAATCACATTCTTTACCATTTACAATCATAAAATAGTCTAATATCTTCATTTTTTCAACATACGTAGCTATTACCCTCGAAAATAAAACTTTTGAAATAGGAAAAGAGCCTTTAATCACATTCTTTACCATGTGCAATCATAAAATTGTCAAATATCTTCATTTTTTCAACATACGTAGCTATTACCCTCGAAAACTAAAACTTTTGAAATAGGAAAAGAGCCTTGCAATCATAAAATAGTCTAATATCTTCATTTTTTCAACATACGTAAAAATTACCCTCGAAAACTAAAACTTTTGAAATAGGAAAAGAGCCTTTAATCACATTCTTTACCATTTGCAATCATAAAATAGTCTAATATCTTCATTTTTTTAACATACGTAGCTATTACCCTCGAAAACTAAAACTTTTGAAATAGGAAAAGAGCCTTTAATCACATTCTTTACCATTTGCAATCATAAAATAGTCTAATATCTTCATTTTTTCAACATACGTAGCTATTACCCTCGAAAACTAAAACTTTTGACATAGGAAAAGAGCCTTTAATCACATTCTTTACCATTTGCAATCATAAAATAGTCTAATATCTTCATTTTTTCAACATACGTAGCTATTACCCTCGAAAACTAAAACTTTTGACATAGGAAAAGAGCCTTTAATCACATTCTTTACCATTTGCAATCATAAAATAGTCTAATATCTTCATTTTTTCAACATACGTAGCTATTACCCTCGAAAACTAAAACTTTTGAAATAGGAAAAGAGCCTTTAATCACATTCTTTACCATTTGCAATCATAAAATAGTCTAATATCTTCATTTTTTCAACATACGTAGCTATTACCCTCGAAAACTAAAACTTTTGAAATAGGAAAAGAGCCTTTAATCACATTCTTTACCATTTGCAATCATAAAATAGTCTAATATCTTCATTTTTTCAACATACGTAGCTATTACCCTCGAAAACTAAAACTTTTGACATAGGAAAAGAGCCTTTAATCACATTCTTTACCATTTGCAATCATAAAATATTCTAATATCTTCATTTTTTCAACATACGTAGCTATTACCCTCGAAAACTAAAACTTTTGACATAGGAAAAGAGCCTTTAATCACATTCTTTACCATTTGCAACCATAAAATAGTCTAATATCTTCATTTTTTCAACATACGTAGCTATTACCCTCGAAAACTAAAACTTTTGACAATAGGAAAAGAGCCTTTAATCACATTCTTTACCATTTGCAATCATAAAATAGTCTAATATCTTCATTTTTTCAACATACGTAGCTATTACCCTCGAAAACTAAAACTTTTGACATAGGAAAAGAGCCTTTAATCACATTCTTTACCATTTGCAATCATAAAATAGTCTAATATCTTCATTTTTTCAACATACGTAGCTATTACCCTCGAAAACTAAAACTTTTGACATAGAAAAAGATTCTTTAATCACATTCTTTACCATTTGCAATCATAAAATAGTCTAATATCTTCATTTTTTCAACATACGTAGCTATTACCCTCGAAAACTAAAACTTTTGACATAGGAAAAGAGCCTTTAATCACATTCTTTACCATTTGCAATCATAAAATAGTCTAATATCTTCATTTTTTCAACATACGTAGCTATTACCCTCGAAAACTAAAACTTTTGAAATAGGAAAAGAGCCTTTAATCACATTCTTTACCATTTGCCATCATAAAATAGTCTAATATCTTCATTTTTTCAACATACGTAGCTATTACCCTCGAAAACTAAATTTTAAAATAGGAAAAGAGCCTTTAATCACATTCTTTACCATGTGCAATCATAAAATTGTCTAATATCTTCATTTTTTCAACATACGTAACTATTACCCTCGAAAACTAAAACTTTTGAAATAGGAAAAGAGCCTTTAATCACATTCTTTACCATTTGCAATCATAAAATGGTCTAATATCTTCATTTTTTCAACTACGTAGCTATTACCCTCGAAAACTAAAACTTTTGAAATAGGAAAAGAGCCTTTAATCACATTCTTTACCATGTGCAATCATAAAATTGTCTAATATCTTCATTTTTCAACATACGTAGCTATTACCCTCGAAAACTAAAACTTTTGACATAGAAAAGAGCCTTTAATCACATTCTTTACCATTTGCAATCATAAAATAGTCTAATATCTTCATTTTTTCAACATACGTAGCTATTACCCTCGAAAACTAAAACTTTTGACAAAGGAAAAGAGCCTTTAATCACATTCTTTACCATTTGCAATCATAAAATAGTCTAATATCTTCATTTTTTCAACATACGTAGCTATTACCCTCGAAAACTAAAACTTTTGAAATAGGAAAAGAGCCTTTAATCAATTCTTTACCATTTGCAATCATAAAATTCTCTAATATCTTCATTTTTTCAACATACGTAGCTATTACCCTCGAAAACTAAAACTTTTGACATAGGAAAAGAGCCTTTAATCACAACTTTACCATTTGCAATCATAAAATAGTCTAATATCTTCATTTTTTCAACATACGTAGCTATTACCCTCGAAAACTAAAACTTTTGACATAGAAAAAGAGCCTTTAATCACATTCTTTACCATTTGCAATCATAAAATAGTCTAATATCTTCATTTTTTCAACATACGTAGCTATTACCTCGAAAACTAAAACTTTTGACATAGGAAAAGAGCCTTTAATCACATTCTTTACCATTTGCAATCATAAAATAGTCTAATATCTTCATTTTTTCAACATACGTAGCTATTACCCTCGAAAACTAAAACTTTTGAAATAGAAAAAGAGCCTTTAATCACATTCTTTACCATTTGCAATCATAAAATAGTCTAATATCTTCATTTTTTCAACATACGTAGCTATTACCTCGAAAACTAAAACTTTTGAAATAGGAAAAGAGCCTTTAATCACATTCTTTACCATTTGCAATCATAAAATAGTCTAATATCTTCATTTTTTCAACATACGTAGCTATTACCCTCGAAAACTAAAACTTTTGACATAGGAAAAGAGCCTTTAATCACATTCTTTACCATTTGCAATCATAAAATAGTCTAATATCTTCATTTTTTCAACATACGTAGCTATTACCCTCGAAAACTAAAACTTTTGAAATAGGAAAAGAGCCTTTAATCACATTCTTTACCATTTGCAATCATAAAATAGTCTAATATCTTCATTTTTTCAACATACGTAGCTATTACCCTCGAAAACTAAAACTTTTGACAAAGGAAAAGAGCCTTTAATCACATTCTTTACCATTTGCAATCATAAAATAGTCTAATATCTTCATTTTTTCAACATACGTAGCTATTACCCTCGAAAACTAAAACTTTTGACATAGGAAAAGAGCCTTTAATCACATTCTTTACCATTTGCAATCATAAAATAGTCTAATATCTTCATTTTTTCAACATACGTAGCTATTACCCTCGAAAACTAAAACTTTTGACAAAGGAAAAGAGCCTTTAATCACATTCTTTACCATTTGCAATCATAAAATAGTCTAATATCTTCATTTTTTCAACATACGTAGCTATTACCCTCGAAAACTAAAACTTTTGACAATAGGAAAAGAGCCTTTAATCACATTCTTTACCATTTGCAATCATAAAATAGTCTAATATCTTCATTTTTTCAACATACGTAGCTATTACCCTCGAAAACTAAAACTTTTGAAATAGGAAAAGAGCCTTTAATCACATTCTTTACCATTGCAATCATAAAATAGTCTAATATCTTCATTTTTTCAACATACGTAGCTATTACCCTCGAAAACTAAAACTTTTGAAATAGGAAAAGAGCCTTTAATCACATTCTTTACCATTTGCAATCATAAAATAGTCTAATATCTTCATTTTTTCAACATACGTAGCTATTACCCTCGAAAACTAAAACTTTTGAAATAGGAAAAGAGCCTTTAATCACATTCTTTACCATTTGCAATCATAAAATAGTCTAATATCTTCATTTTTCAACATACGTAGCTATTACCCTCGAAAACTAAAACTTTTGAAATAGGAAAAGAGCCTTTAATCACATTCTTTACCATTTGCAATCATAAAATAGTCTAATATCTTCATTTTTTCAACATACGTAGCTATTACCCTCGAAAACTAAAACTTTTGAAATAGGAAAAGAGCCTTTAATCACATTCTTTACCATTTGCAATCATAAAATAGTCTAATATCTTCATTTTTTCAACATACGTAGCTATTACCCTCGAAAACTAAAACTTTTGAAATAGGAAAAGAGCCTTTAATCACATTCTTTACCATTTGCAATCATAAAATAGTCTAATATCTTCATTTTTTCAACATACGTAGCTATTACCCTCGAAAACTAAAACTTTTGACATAGAAAAGAGCCTTTAATCACATTCTTTACCATTTGCAATCATAAAATAGTCTAATATCTTCATTTTTTCAACATACGTAGCTATTACCCTCGAAAACTAAAACTTTTGACATAGGAAAAGAGCCTTTAATCACATTCTTTACCATTTGCAATCATAAAATAGTCTAATATCTTCATTTTTTGAACATACGTAGCTATTACCCTCGAAAACTAAAACTTTTGAAATAGGAAAAGAGCCTTTAATCACATTCTTTACCATTTGCAATCATAAAATAGTCTAATATCTTCATTTTTTCAACATACGTAGCTATTACCCTCGAAAACTAAAACTTTTGACATAGGAAAAGAGCCTTTAATCACATTCTTTACCATTTGCAATCATAAAATAGTCTAATATCTTCATTTTTTCAACATACGTAGCTATTACCCTCGAAAACTAAAACTTTTGACAAAGGAAAAGAGCCTTTAATCACATTCTTTACCATTTGCAATCATAAAATAGTCTAATATCTTCATTTTTTCAACATACGTAGCTATTACCCTCGAAAACTAAAACTTTTGAAATAGGAAAAGAGCCTTTAATCACATTCTTTACCATTTGCAATCATAAAATAGTCTAATATCTTCATTTTTTCAACTTACGTAGCTATTACCCTCGAAAACTAAAACTTTTGAAATAGGAAAAGAGCCTTTAATCACATTCTTTCCATTTGCAATCATAAAATAGTCTAATATCTTCATTTTTTCAACATACGTAGCTATTACCCTCGAAAACTAAAACTTTTGAAATAGGAAAAGAGTCTTTAATCACATTATTTACCATGTACAATCATAAAATTGTCTAATATCTTCATTTTTTCAACATACGTAGCTATTACCCTCGAAAACTAAAACTTTTGACATAGAAAAAGAGCCTTTAATCACATTCTTTACCATTTGCAATCATAAAATAGTCTAATATCTTCATTTTTTCAACATACGTAGCTATTACCCTCGAAAACTAAAACTTTTGACATAGGAAAAGAGCCTTTAATCACATTCTTTACCATTTGCAATCATAAAATAGTCTAATATCTTCATTTTTTCAACATACGTAGCTATTACCCTCGAAAACTAAAACTTTTGACATAGGAAAAGAGCCTTTAATCACATTCTTTACCATTTGCAATCATAAAATAGTCTAATATCTTCATTTTTTCAACATACGTAGCTATTACCCTCGAAAACTTAATTTTTTGAAATAGGAAAAGAGCCTTTAATCACATTCTTTACCATGTGCAATCATAAAATAGTCTAATATCTTCATTTTTTCAAAATACGTAACTATTACCCTCGAAAACTAAAACTTTTGAAATAGGAAAAGAGCCTTTAATCACATTCTTTACCATTTGCAATCATAAAATAGTCTAATATCTTCATTTTTCAACATACGTAGCTATTGCCCTCGAAAACTAAAACTTTTGACATAGAAAAAGAGCCTTTAATCACATTCTTTACCATTTGCAATCATAAAATAGTCTAATATCTTCATTTTTTCAACATACGTAGCTATTACCCTCGAAAACTAAAACTTTTGAAATAGGAAAAGAGCCTTTAATCACATTCTTTACCATTTGCAATCATAAAATAGTCTAATATCTTCATTTTTTCAACTTACGTAGCTATTACCCTCGAAAACTAAAACAATTGAAATAGGAAAAGAGTCTTTAATTACATTCTTTACCATGTGCAATCATAAAATTGTCTAATATCTTCATTTTTCAACATACGTAGCTATTACCCTCGAAAACTAAAACTTTTGACATAAGAAAAGAGCCTTTATTCACATTCTTTACCATTTGCAATCATAAAATAGTCTAATATCTTCATTTTTTCACCATACGTAGCTATTACCCTCGAAAACTAAAACTTTTGACAAAGGAAAAGAGCCTTTAATCACATTCTTTACCATTTGCAATCATAAAATAGTCTAATATCTTCATTTTTTCAACATACGTAGCTATTACCCTCGAAAACTAAAACTGTTGAAATAGGAAAAGAGCCTTTAATCACATTCTTTACCATTTGCAATCATAAAATTGTCTAATATCTTAATTTTTTCAAAATACGTAACTATTACCCTCGAAAACTAAAACTTTTGAAATAGGAAAAGAGCCTTTAATCACAACTTACCATTTGCAATCATAAAATAGACTAATATCTTCATTTTTTCAACATACGTAGCTATTACCCTCGTAAACTAAAACTTTTGACATAGAAAAAGAGCCTTTATCCACATTCTTTACCATTTGCAATCATAAAATAGTCTAATATCTTCATTTTTTCAACATACGTAGCTATTAACCTCGAAAACTAAAACTTTTGACATAGGAAAAGAGTCTTTAATTACATTCTTTACCATGTGCAATCATAAAATTGTCTAATATCTTCATTTTTCAACATACGTAGCTATTACCCTCGAAAACTAAAACTTTTGACATAAGAAAAGAGCCTTTAATCACATTCTTTACCATTTGCAATCATAAAATAGTCTAATATCTTCATTTTTTCACCATACGTAGCTATTACCCTCGAAAACTAAAACTTTTGACAAAGGAAAAGAGCCTTTAATCACATTCTTTACCATTTGCAATCATAAAATAGTCTAATATCTTCATTTTTTCAACATACGTAGCTATTACCCTCGAAAACTAAAACTTTTGAAATAGGAAAAGAGCCTTTAATCACATTCTTTACCATTTGCAATCATAAAATTGTCTAATATCTTAATTTTTTCAAAATACGTAACTATTACCCTCGAAAACTAAAACTTTTGAAATAGGAAAAGAGCCTTTAATCACAACTTACCATTTGCAATCATAAAATAGACTAATATCTTCATTTTTTCAACATACGTAGCTATTACCCTCGTAAACTAAAACTTTTGACATAGAAAAAGAGCCTTTATCCACATTCTTTACCATTTGCAATCATAAAATAGTCTAATATCTTCATTTTTTCAACATACGTAGCTACTAACCTCGAAAACTAAAACTTTTGACATAGGAAAAGAGCCTTTAATCACATTCTTTACCATTTGCAATCATAAAATAGTCTAATATCTTCATTTTTTCAACATACGTAGCTATTACCCTCGAAAACTAAAACTTTTGAAATAGGAAAAGAGCCTTTAATCACATTCTTTACCATTTGCAATCATAAAATAGTCTAATATCTTCATTTTTTCAACTTACGTAGCTATTATCCTCGAAAACTAAAACTTTTGAAATAGGAAAAGAGTCTTTAATCACATTCTTTACCATGTGCAATCATAAAATTGTCTAATATCTTCATTTTTCAACATACGTAGCTATTACCCTCGAAAACTAAAACTTTTGACATAGGAAAAGAGCCTTTAATCACATTCTTTACCATTTGCAATAAAAAAATAGTCTAATATCTTCATTTTTTCAACATACGTAGCTATTACCCTCGAAAACTAAAACTTTTGACAAAGGAAAAGAGCCTTTAATCACATTCTTTACCATTTGCAATCATAAAATAGTCTAATATCTTCATTTTTTCAACTTACGTAGCTATTACCCTCGAAAATTAAAACTTTTGAAATAGGAAAAGAGTCTTTAATCGCATTCTTTACCATGTGCAATCATAAAATTGTCTAATATCTTCATTTTTCAACATACGTACCTATTACCCTCGAAAACTAAAACTTTTGACATAGGAAAAGAGCCTTTAATCACATTCTTTACCATTTGCAATCATAAAATAGTCTAATATCTTCATTTTTTCAACATATGTAGCTATTACCTTCGAAAACTAAAACTTTTGAAATAGGAAAAGAGCCTTTAATCACATTCTTTGCCATTTGCAATCATAAAATAGTCTAATATCTTCATTTTTTCAACATACGTAGCTATTACCCTCGAAAACTAAAACTTTTGAAATAGGAAAAGAGCCTTTAATCACATTCTTTACCATGTGCAATCATAAAATTGTCTAATCTCTTCATTTTTTCAATATACGTAGCTATTACCCTCGAAAACTAAAACTTTTGAAATAGGAAAAGAGCCTTTAATCACATTCTTTACCATGTGGAATCATAAAATAGTCTAATATCTTCATTTTTTCCACAGACCTAGCTATTACCCTCGAAAACTAAAACTTTTGAAATAGGAAAAGAGCCTTTAATCACATTCTTTACCATTTGCAATCATAAAATAGTCTAATATCTTCATTTTATCAACATACGTAGCTATTATCCTCGAAAACTAAAACTTTTGACATAGGAAAAGAGCCTTTAATTACATTCTTTACCATTTGCAATCATAAAATAGTCTAATATCTTCATTTTTTCAACATACGTAGCTCTTACCCCCGAAAACTAAAACTTTTGAAATAGGAAAAGAGCCTTTACTCACATTCTTTACAATGTGCAATCATAAAATTGTCAAATATCTTCATTTTTTCCACAGACAAACCTATTACCCTCGAAAACTAAAACTTTTGAAATAGGAAAAGAGCCTTTAATCACATTCTTTACCATTTGCAATGATAAAATTGTCTAATATCTTCATTTTTTCAACATACGTAGCTATTACCCTCGAAAACTAAAACTTTTGAAATAGGAAAAGAACCTTTAATCACATTCTTTACCATGTGCAATCATAAAATAGTCTAATATCTTCAATTTTTCAACATACGTAGCTATTACCCTCGAAAACTAAAACTTTTGAAATAGGAAAAGAGCCTTTAATCACATTCTTTACCATGTGCAATCATAAAATTGTCTAATATCTTCATTTTTTCAAATTACGTAACTATTACCCTCGAAAACTAAAACTTTTGAAATAGGCAAAGAGCCTTTAATCACATTCTTTACCATTTGCAATCATAAAATAGTCTAATATCTTTATTTTTTCAACATACGTAGCTATTACCCTCGAAAACTAAAACTTTTGAAATAGGAAAAGAGCCTTTAATCACATTCTTAACCATCTGCAGTCATAAAATAGTCTAATATCTTCATTTTTTCAACATACGTAGCTATTACCCTCGAAAACTAAAACTTTTGACATAGGAAAAGAGCCTTTAATCACATTCTTTACCATTTTCAATCATAAAATAGTCTAATATCTTTATTTTTTCCACAGACAAAGCTATTACCCTCGAGAACTAAAACTTTTGAAATAGGAAAAGAGCCTTTAATCACATTCTTTACCATGTGGAATCATAAAATAGTCTAATATCTTCATTTTTTCCACAGACCTAGCTATTACCCTCGAAAACTAAAACTTTTGAAATAGGAAAAGAGCCTTTAATCACATTCTTTACCATGTGGAATCATAAAATAGTCTAATATCTTCATTTTTTCCACAGACCTAGCTATTACCCTCGAAAACTAAAACTTTTGAAATAGGAAAAGAGCCTTTAATCACATTCTTTACCATGTGGAATCATAAGATATTCTAATATCTTCATTTTTTCCACAGACCTAGCTATTACCCTCGAAAACTAAAACTTTTGAAATAGGAAAAGAGTCTTTAATCACATTCTTTACCATGTGCAATCATAAAATTGTCTAATATCTTCATTTTTTCCACAGACAAAGCTATTACCCTCGAAAACTAAAACTTTTGAAATAGGAAAAGAGCCTTTAATCACATTCTTTACCATTTGCAATCATAAAATAGTCTAATATCTTCATTTTTTCAACATACTTAGCTATTACCCTCGAAAACTAAAACTTTTGAAATAGGAAAAGAGCCTTTAATCACATTCTTTACCATGTGGAATCATAAAATAGTCTAATATCTTCATTTTTTCAACATACGTAGCTATTACCCTCGAAAACTAAAACTTTTGAAATAGGAAAAGAGCCTTTAATCACATTCTTTACCATGTGCAATCATAAAATAGTCTAATATCTTCATTTTTTCCAAAGACCTAGCTATTACCCTCGAAAACTAAAACTTTTGAAATAGGAAAAGAGCCTTTAATCACATTCTTAACCATTTGCAATCATAAAATAGTCTAATATCTTCATTTTTTCAACATACGTAGCTATTACCCTCGAAAACTAAAACTTTTGACATAGGAAAAGAGCCTTTAATCACATTCTTTACCATTTTCAATCATAAAATAGTCTAATATCTTCATTTTTTCCACAGACAAAGCTATTACCCTCGAGAACTAAAACTTTTGAAATAGGAAAAGAGCCTTTAATCACATTCTTTACCATGTGGAATCATAAAATAGTCTAATATCTTCATTTTTTCCACAGACCTAGCTATTACCCTCGAAAACTAAAACTTTTGAAATAGGAAAAGAGCCTTTAATCACATTCTTTACTATGTGGAATCATAAAATAGTCTAATATCTTCATTTTTTCAACATACGTAGCTATTACCCTCGAAAACTAAAACTTTTGAAATAGGAAAAGAGCCTTTAATCACATTCTTTACCATGTGCAATCATAAAATTGTCTAATCTCTTCATTTTTTCAATATACGTAGCTATTACCCTCGAAAACTAAAACTTTTGAAATAGGAAAAGAGCCTTTAATCACATTCTTTACCATGTGGAATCATAAAATAGTCTAATATCTTCATTTTTTCCACAGACCTAGCTATTACCCTCGAAAACTAAAACTTTTGAAATAGGAAAAGAGCCTTTAATCACATTCTTTACCATTTGCAATCATAAAATAGTCTAATATCTTCATTTTATCAACATACGTAGCTATTATCCTCGAAAACTAAAACTTTTGACATAGGAAAAGAGCCTTTAATTACATTCTTTACCATTTGCAATCATAAAATAGTCTAATATCTTCATTTTTTCAACATACGTAGCTCTTACCCCCGAAAACTAAAACTTTTGAAATAGGAAAAGAGCCTTTACTCACATTCTTTACAATGTGCAATCATAAAATTGTCAAATATCTTCATTTTTTCCACAGACAAACCTATTACCCTCGAAAACTAAAACTTTTGAAATAGGAAAAGAGCCTTTAATCACATTCTTTACCATTTGCAATGATAAAATTGTCTAATATCTTCATTTTTTCAACATACGTAGCTATTACCCTCGAAAACTAAAACTTTTGAAATAGGAAAAGAACCTTTAATCACATTCTTTACCATGTGCAATCATAAAATAGTCTAATATCTTCAATTTTTCAACATACGTAGCTATTACCCTCGAAAACTAAAACTTTTGAAATAGGAAAAGAGCCTTTAATCACATTCTTTACCATGTGCAATCATAAAATTGTCTAATATCTTCATTTTTTCAAATTACGTAACTATTACCCTCGAAAACTAAAACTTTTGAAATAGGCAAAGAGCCTTTAATCACATTCTTTACCATTTGCAATCATAAAATAGTCTAATATCTTTATTTTTTCAACATACGTAGCTATTACCCTCGAAAACTAAAACTTTTGAAATAGGAAAAGAGCCTTTAATCACATTCTTAACCATTTGCAATCATAAAATAGTCTAATATCTTCATTTTTTCAACATACGTAGCTATTACCCTCGAAAACTAAAACTTTTGACATAGGAAAAGAGCCTTTAATCACATTCTTTACCATTTTCAATCATAAAATAGTCTAATATCTTCATTTTTTCCACAGACAAAGCTATTACCCTCGAGAACTAAAACTTTTGAAATAGGAAAAGAGCCTTTAATCACATTCTTTACCATGTGGAATCATAAAATAGTCTAATATCTTCATTTTTTCCACAGACCTAGCTATTACCCTCGAAAACTAAAACTTTTGAAATAGGAAAAGAGCCTTTAATCACATTCTTTACCATGTGGAATCATAAAATAGTCTAATATCTTCATTTTTTCCACAGACCTAGCTATTACCCTCGAAAACTAAAACTTTTGAAATAGGAAAAGAGCCTTTAATCACATTCTTTACCATGTGGAATCATAAGATATTCTAATATCTTCATTTTTTCCACAGACCTAGCTATTACCCTCGAAAACTAAAACTTTTGAAATAGGAAAAGAGTCTTTAATCACATTCTTTACCATGTGCAATCATAAAATTGTCTAATATCTTCATTTTTTCCACAGACAAAGCTATTACCCTCGAAAACTAAAACTTTTGAAATAGGAAAAGAGCCTTTAATCACATTCTTTACCATTTGCAATCATAAAATAGTCTAATATCTTCATTTTTTCAACATACTTAGCTATTACCCTCGAAAACTAAAACTTTTGAAATAGGAAAAGAGCCTTTAATCACATTCTTTACCATGTGGAATCATAAAATAGTCTAATATCTTCATTTTTTCAACATACGTAGCTATTACCCTCGAAAACTAAAACTTTTGAAATAGGAAAAGAGCCTTTAATCACATTCTTTACCATGTGCAATCATAAAATAGTCTAATATCTTCATTTTTTCCAAAGACCTAGCTATTACCCTCGAAAACTAAAACTTTTGAAATAGGAAAAGAGCCTTTAATCACATTCTTAACCATTTGCAATCATAAAATAGTCTAATATCTTCATTTTTTCAACATACGTAGCTATTACCCTCGAAAACTAAAACTTTTGACATAGGAAAAGAGCCTTTAATCACATTCTTTACCATTTTCAATCATAAAATAGTCTAATATCTTCATTTTTTCCACAGACAAAGCTATTACCCTCGAGAACTAAAACTTTTGAAATAGGAAAAGAGCCTTTAATCACATTCTTTACCATGTGGAATCATAAAATAGTCTAATATCTTCATTTTTTCCACAGACCTAGCTATTACCCTCGAAAACTAAAACTTTTGAAATAGGAAAAGAGCCTTTAATCACATTCTTTACTATGTGGAATCATAAAATAGTCTAATATCTTCATTTTTTCCACAGACCTAGCTATTACCCTCGAAAACTAAAACTTTTGAAATAGGAAAAGAGCCTTTAATCACATTCTTTACCATGTGGAATCATAAAATATTCTAATATCTTCATTTTTTCCACAGACCTAGCTATTACCCTCGAAAACTAAAACTTTTGAAATAGGAAAAGAGTCTTTAATCACATTCTTTACCTTGTGCAATCATAAAATTGTCTAATATCTTCATTTTTTCCACAGACAAAGCTATTACCCTCGAAAACTAAAACTTTTGAAATAGGAAAAGAGCCTTTAATCACATTCTTTACCATTTGCAATCATAAAATAGTCTAATATCTTCATTTTTTCAACATACTTAGCTATTACCCTCGAAAACTAAAACTTTTGAAATAGGAAAAGAGCCTTTAATCACATTCTTTACCATGTGGAATCATAAAATAGTCTAATATCTTCATTTTTTCAACATACGTAGCTATTACCCTCGAAAACTAAAACTTTTGAAATAGGAAAAGAGCCTTTAATCACATTCTTTACCATGTGCAATCATAAAATAGTCTAATATCTTCATTTTTTCCAAAGACCTAGCTATTACCCTCGAAAACTAAAACTTTTGAAATAGGAAAAGAGCCTTTAATCACATTCTTTACCATTTGCAATCATAAAATAGTCTAATATCTTCATTTTTTCCACAGACAAAGCTATTACCCTCGAAAAATAAAACTTTTGAAATAGGAAAAGAGCCTTCAATCACATTCTTTACCATTTGCAATGATAAAATAGTCTAAAATCTTCATTTTATCAACATACGTAGCTATAATCCTCGAAAACTAAAACTTTTGACATAGGAAAAGAGCCTTTAATTACATTCTTTACCATTTGCAATCATAAAATAGTCTAATATCTTCATTTTTTCAACATACGTAGCTCTTACCCCCGAAAACTAAAACTTTTGAAATAGGAAAAGAGCCTTTAATCACATTCTTTACAATGTGCAATCATAAAATTGTCAAATATCTTCATTTTTTCCACAGACAAACCTATTACCCTCGAAAACTAAAACTTTTGAAATAGGAAAAGAGCCTTTAATCACATTCTTTACCATTTGCAATGATAAAATTGTCTAATATCTTCATTTTTTCAACATACGTAGCTATTACCCTCGAAAACTAAAACTTTTGAAATAGGAAAAGAACCTTTAATCACATTCTTTACCATGTGCAATCATAAAATAGTCTAATATCTTCAATTTTTCAACATACGTAGCTATTACCCTCGAAAACTAAAACTTTTGAAATAGGAAAAGAGCCTTTAATCACATTCTTTACCATGTGAAATCATAAAATTGTCTAATATCTTCATTTTTTCAAAATACGTAACTATTACCCTCGAAAACTAAAACTTTTGAAATAGGCAAAGAGCCTTTAATCACATTCTTTACCATTTGCAATCATAAAATAGTCTAATATCTTCATTTTTTCAACATACGTAGCTATTACCCTCGAAAACTAAAACTTTTGAAATAGGAAAAGAGCCTTTAATCACATTCTTTACCATGTGCAATCATAAAATAGTCTAATATCTTCATTTTTTCAACATACGTAGCTATTACCCTCGAAAACTAAAACTTTTGAAATAGGAAAAGAGCCTTTAATCACATTCTTTACCATTTTCAATCATAAAATAGTCTAATATCTTCATTTTTTCCACAGACCTAGCTATTACCCTCGAAAACTAAAACTTTTGAAATAGGAAAAGAGCCTTTAATCACATTCTTTACCATGTGCAATCATAAAATAGTCTAATATCTTCATTTTTTCCGCAGACAAAGCTATTACCCTCGAAAACTAAAACTTTTGAAATAGGAAAAGAGCCTTTAATCACATTCTTTACCATTTGCAATCATAAAATAGTCTAATATCTTCATTTTTTCAACATACGTAGCTATTACCCTCGAAAACTAAAACTTTTGAAATAGGAAAAGAGCCTTTAATCACATTCTTTACCATGTGCAATCATAAAATAGTCTAATATCTTCATTTTTTCAACATACGTAGCTATTACCCTCGAAAACTAAAACTTTTGAAATAGGAAAAGAGCCTTTAATCACATTCTTTACCATTTGCAATCATAAAATATTCTAATATCTTCATTTTTTCCACAGACCTAGCTATTACCCTCGAAAACTAAAACTTTTGAAATAGGAAAAGAGCCTTTAATCACATTCTTTACCATTTGCAATCATAAAATAGTCTAATATCTTCATTTTTTCAACATACAGCTATTACCCTCGAAAACTAAAACTTTTGAAATAGGAAAAGAGCCTTTAATCACATTCTTTACCATTTGCAATGATAAAATAGTCTAATATCTTCATTTTTTCAACATACGTAGCTATTACCCTCGAAAACTAAAACTTTTGAAATAGGAAAAGAGCCTTTAATCACATTCTTTACCATTTGCAATCATAAAATAGTCTAATATCTTCATTTTTTCAACATACTTAGCTATTACCCTCGAAAACTAAAACTTTTGAAATAGGAAAAGAGCCTTTAATCACATTCTTTACCATTTGCAATCATAAAATTGTCTAATATCTTCATTTTTTCAACAAAGCTATTACCCTCGAAAACTAAAACTTTTGAAATAGGAAAAGAGCCTTTAATCACATTCTTTACCATTTGCAATCATAAAATTGTCTAATATCTTCATTTTTTCAACATACGTAGCTATTACCCTCGAAAACTAAAACTTTTAAAACAGGAAAAGAACCTTTAATCACATTCTTTACCATTTGCAATCATAAAATTGTCTAATATCTTCATTTTTTCAACAATACGTAACTATTACCCTCGAAAACTAAAACTTTTGAAATAGGCAAAGAGCCTTTACTCACATTCTTTACCATTTGCAATCATAAAATAGTCTAATATCTTCATTTTTTCAACATACGTAGCTATTACCCTCGAAAACTAAAACTTAGAGCCTTTAATCACATTCTTTACCATTTGCAATCATAAAATAGTCTAATATCTTCATTTTTTCAACATACGTAGCTATTACCCTCGAAAACTAAAACTTTTGAAATAGGAAAAGAGCCTTTAATCACATTCTTTACCATTTGCAATCATAAAATAGTCTAATATCTTCATTTTTTCAAAATACGTAACTATTACCCTCGAAAACTAAAACTTTTGAAATAGGCAAAGAGCCTTTAATCACATTCTTTACCATTTGCAATCATAAAATAGTCTAATATCTTCATTTTTTCAACATACGTAGCTATTACCCTCGAAAACTAAAACTTAGAGCCTTTAATCACATTCTTAACCATTTGCAATCATAAAATAGTCTAATATCTTCATTTTTTCAACATACTTAGCTATTACCCTCGAAAACTAAAACTTTTGACATAGGAAAAGAGCCTTTAATCACATTCTTTACCATTTTCAATCATAAAATAGTCTAATATCTTCATTTTTTCCACAGACAAAGCTATTACCCTCGAGAACTAAAACTTTTGAAATAGGAAAAGAGCCTTTAATCACATTCTTTACCATGTGGAATCATAAAATAGTCTAATATCTTCATTTTTTCCACAGACCTAGCTATTACCCTCGAAAACTAAAACTTTTGAAATAGGAAAAGAGCCTTTAATCACATTCTTTACCATGTGGAATCATAAAATAGTCTAATATCTTCATTTTTTCCACAGACCTAGCTATTACCCTCGAAAACTAAAACTTTTGAAATAGGAAACGAGCCTTTAATCACATTCTTTACCATGTGGAATCATAAAATATTCTAATATCTTCATTTTTTCCACAGACCTAGCTATTACCCTCGAAAACTAAAACTTTTGAAATAGGAAAAGAGTCTTTAATCACATTCTTTACCATGTGCAATCATAAAATTGTCTAATATCTTCATTTTTTCCACAGACAAAGCTATTACCCTCGAAAACTAAAACTTTTGAAATAGGAAAAGAGCCTTTAATCACATTCTTTACCATTTGCAATCATAAAATAGTCTAATATCTTCATTTTTTCAACATACGTAGCTATTACCCTCGAAAACTAAAACTTTTGAAATAGGAAAAGAGCCTTTAATCACTTTCTTTACCATGTGGAATCATAAAATAGTCTATATCTTCATTTTTTCAACATAGGTAGCTATTATCCTCGAAAACTAAAACTTTTGAAATAGGAAAAGAGCCTTTAATCACATTCTTTACCATGTGCAATCATAAAATAGTCTAATATCTTCATTTTTTCCACAGACCTAGCTATTACAATCGAAAACTAAAACTTTTGAAATAGGAAAAGAGCCTTTAATCACATTCTTTACCATTTGCAATCATAAAATAGTCTAATATCTTCATTTTTTCCACAGACAAAGCTATTACCCTCGAAAACTAAAACTTTTGAAATAGGAAAAGAGCCTTCAATCACATTCTTTACCATTTGCAATGATAAAATAGTCTAAAATCTTCATTTTATCAACATACGTAGCTATTATCCTCGAAAACTAAAACTTTTGACATAGGAAAAGAGCCTTTAATTACATTCTTTACCGTTTGCAATCATAAAATAGTCTAATATCTTCATTTTTTCAAAATACGTAGCTCTTACCCCCGAAAACTAAAACTTTTGAAATAGGAAAAGAGCCTTTAATCACATTCTTTACAATGTGCAATCATAAAATTGTCAAATATCTTCATTTTTTCCACAGACAAACTATTACCCTCGAAAACTAAAACTTTTGAAATAGGAAAAGAGCCTTTAATCACATTCTTTACCATTTGCAATGATAAAATTGTCTAATATCTTCATTTTTTCAACATACGTAGCTATTACCCTCGAAAACTAAAACTTTTGAAATAGGAAAAGAACCTTTAATCACATTCTTTACCATGTGCAATCATAAAATAGTCTAATATCTTCAATTTTTCAACATACGTAGCTATTACCCTCGAAAACTAAAACTTTTGAAATAGGAAAAGAGCCTTTAATCACATTCTTTACCATGTGAAATCTTAAAATTGTCTAATATCTTCATTTTTTCAAAATACGTAACTATTACCCTCGAAAACTAAAACTTTTGAAATAGGCAAAGAGCCTTTAATCACATTCTTTACCATTTGCAATCATAAAATAGTCTAATATCTTTATTTTTTCAACATACGTAGCTATTACCCTCGAAAACTAAAACTTTTGAAATAGGAAAAGAGCCTTTAATCACATTCTTAACCATTTGCAATCATAAAATAGTCTAATATCTTCATTTTTTCAACATACGTAGCTATTACCCTCGAAAACTAAAACTTTTGACATAGGAAAAGAGCCTTTAATCACATTCTTTACCATTTTCAATCATAAAATAGTCTAATATCTTCATTTTTTCCACAGACAAAGCTATTACCCTCGAGAACTAAAACTTTTGAAATAGGAAAAGAGCCTTTAATCACATTCTTTACCATGTGGAATCATAAAATAGTCTAATATCTTCATTTTTTCCACAGACCTAGCTATTAACCTCGAAAACTAAAACTTTTGAAATAGGAAAAGAGCCTTTAATCACATTCTTTACCATGTGGAATCATAAAATAGTCTAATATCTTCATTTTTTCCACAGACCTAGCTATTACCCTCAAAAACTAAAACTTTTGAAATAGGAAAAGAGCCTTTAATCACATTCTTTACCATGTGGAATCATAAAATAGTCTAATATCTTCATTTTTTCCACAGACCTAGCTATTACCCTCGAAAACTAAAACTTTTGAAATCGGAAAAGAGTCTTTAATCACATTCTTTACCATGTGCAATCATAAAATTGTCTAATATCTTCATTTTTTCCGCAGACAAAGCTATTACCCTCGAAAACTAAAACTTTTGAAATAGGAAAAGAGCCTTTAATCACATTCTTTACC
>NW_027063805.1:0-29518 GCF_032884065.1 Artemia franciscana
ATTTCTCTTTGAGGTTCCCGGTCGTCATTTATATTCCCTGTATCCCCGTGTCCCGGTCGTCATTTGTGTCCCGGTCTGTAATTTCATCAGTTGACAAACATGACGTCAGTCGACAAACAATTTCATGACGCATACAGCTCAATCCTTACAATGACGTCAGTCGACACACCTGAAGTCACTCGACAGACACACAGACAACTTATTTTTATATATATAGATATATAGCTGTTGGGGGGGGGGGGGGCTTGGGGGGGCATCGCGCCCCCAAGCCCCCCGCGCGCGTAAGTGGTTACACGCCATATTAGTTACCTGCCATTGTAGTTGTGTCCCTGTGTCCCACCTGTGAATTGAGATAGATATAAATATATATATTTTTTGAACTACATAAAACTTGCGAATATACAACATTCTTCGCTGTCCAATTTAACTACGTAAAACTTAAGAATATACAACATTCTTCCATGTCCTATTGTTTGTGCATATAAATAGATTGTTAGGTTTACCTAACTCTTGAACATGCAACATAAAATTGTCCATGGGAAAAGCAATCCGTATTCAGATCTATACCTGATTATTCTAATGATTGCCCTTTAGCTTTGTTGATGCTGATTGCTAATCAAACATTCCCTGTGTCCCCGTCGTCATTTATATATCCCCCTGTGCCCCCTGGCACCCCCTTTGTAGTTGTGTCCCTGTGTCCTGGTCGTCATTTATATTCCCAGTATTCCGGTCGTCATTTGTGTCCCGGTGTCCCAGTCTGTACTTTCTCTTTGAGTGTCGAGGTCGTCATTTATATTCCCTGTGTCCCAGCATCCCGGTCGTCATTTGTTTCCCGGTGTCCCGGTCTGTAATTTCTCTTCGAACAATCCCTGTGTCCCGGTCGTCATTTATATATCTTCCCTGTACCCCCGTCGTCCCCTTTGTAGTTGTGTCACTGTGTCCCGGTCGTCATTTATATTCCCTGTGTCCCGGTGTCCCAGTCTGTAATTTCTCTTTGAGGTTCCCGGTCGTCATTTATATTCCCTGTATCCCCGTGTCCCGGTCGTCATTTGTGTCCCGGTCTGTAATTTCATCAGGTGACAAACATGACGTCAGTCGACAATCAATTTCATGACGCATACAGCTCAATCCTTACAATGACGTCAGTCGACACACCTGAAGTCACTCGACAGACACACAGACAACTTATTTTTATATATATAGATATATAGCTGTTGGGGGGGGGCTTGGGGGGGCATCGCGCCCCCAAACCCCCCGCGCGCGTAAGTCGTTACACGCCATATTAGTTACCTTTCATTGTAGTTGTGTCCCTGTGTCCCACCTGTGAATTGAGTTAGATATAAATATATATATTTTTTGAACTACATAAAACTTGCGAATATACAACATTCTTCGCTGTCCAATTTAACTTCGTAAAACTTAAGAATATACAACATTCTTCCATGTCCTATTGTTTGTGCATATAAATAGATTGTTAGGTTTACCTAACTCTTGAACATGCAACATAAAATTGTCCATGGGAGAAGCAATCCGTATTCAGATCTATACCTGATTATTCTAATGATTGCCCTTTAGCTTTGTTGATGCTGATTGCTAATCAAACATTCCCTGTGTCCCGGTCGTCATTTATATATCCCCCTTTGCCCCCAGGCACCCCCCTTGTAGTTGTGTCCCTGTGTCCTGGTCGTCATTTATATTCCCAGTATTCCGGTCGTCATTTGTGTCCCGGTGTCCCAGTCTGTACTTTCTCTTTGAGTGTCGAGGTCGTCATTTATATTCCCTGTGTCCCAGCATCCCGGTCGTCATTTGTTTCCCGTCGTCCCGGTCTGTAATTTCTCTTCGATCAATCCCTGTGTCCCGGTCGTCATTTATATATCTTCCCTGTACCCCCGTCGTCCCCTTTGTAGTTGTGTCACTGTGTCCCGGTCGTCATTTATATTCCCTGTGTCCCGGTGTCCCAGTCTGTAATTTCTCTTTGAGGTTCCCGGTCGTCATTTATATTCCCTGTATCCCCGTGTCCCGGTCGTCATTTGTGTCCCGGTCTGTAATTTCATCAGTTGACAAACATGACGTCAGTCGACAAACAATTTCATGACGCATACAGCTCAATCCTTACAATGACGTCAGTC
Organism: Artemia franciscana; assembly: GCF_032884065.1. NCBI lineage: Eukaryota > Metazoa > Arthropoda > Branchiopoda > Anostraca > Artemiidae > Artemia > Artemia franciscana. The sequence continues at coordinate 2,130 of NW_027063805.1, forward strand.
GACACATCTGAAGTCACTCGACAGACACACAGACAACTTATTTTTATATATATAGATATATAGCTGTTGGGGGGGGGGGGCTTGGGGGGCATCGTGCCCCCAAGCCCCCCGCGCGCGTAAGTCGTTACACGCCATATTAGTTACCTGCCATTGTAGTTGTGTCCCTGTGTCCCACCTGTGAATTGAGATAGATATAAATATATATATTTTTTGAACTACATAAAACTTGCGAATATACAACATTCTTCGCTGTCCAATTTAACTACGTAAAACTTAAGAATATACAACATTCTTCCATGTCCTATTGTTTGTGCATATAAATAGATTGTTAGGTTTACCTAACTCTTGAACATGCAACATAAAATTGTCCATGGGAAAAGCAATCCGTATTCAGATCTATACCTGATTATTCTAATGATTGCCCTTTAGCTTTGTTGATGCTGATTGCTAATCAAACATTCCCTGTGTCCCCGTCGTCATTTATATATCCCCCTGTGCCCCCTGGCACCCCTCTTGTAGTTGTGTCCCTGTGTCCTGGTCGTCATTTATATTCCCAGTATTCCGGTCGTCATTTGTGTCCGGGTGTCCCAGTCTGTACTTTCTCTTTGAGTGTCGAGGTCGTCATTTATATTCCCTGTGTCTCAGCATCCCGGTCGTCATTTGTTTCCCGGTGTCCCGGTCTGTAATTTCTCTTCGAACAATCCCTGTGTCCCGGTCGTCATTTATATATCTTCTCTGTATCCCCGTGTCCCGGTCGTCATTTGTGTCCAGTTCTGTAATTTCATCAGTTGACAAACATGACGTCAGTCGACAAACAATTTCATGACGCGTACAGCTCAATCCTTACAATGACGACAGTCGACACACCTGAAGTCACTCGATAGACACACAGACAACTTATTTTTATATATATAGATATATAGCTGTTGGGGGGGGGGGGGGGGCATCGCGCCCCCAAGCCCCCCGCGCGCGTAAGTCGTTACACGCCATATTAGTTACCTGCCATTGTAGTTGTGTCCCTGTGTCCCACCTGTGAATTGAGATAGATATAAATATATATATTTTTTGAACTACATAAAACTTGCGAATATACAACATTCTTCGCTGTCCAATTTAACTACGTAAAACTTAAGAATATACAACATTCTTCCATGTCGTATTGTTTGTGCATATAAATAGATTGTTAGGTTTACCTAACTCTTGAATATGCAACATAAAATTGTCCATGGGAAAAGCAATCCGTATTCAGATCTATACCTGATTATTCTAATGATTGCCCTTTAGCTTTGTTGATGCTGATTGATAATCAAACATTCCCTGTGTCCCCGTCGTCATTTATATATCCCCCTGTGCCCCCTGGCACCCCCTTGTAGTTGTGTCCCTGTGTCCTGGTCGTCATTTATATTCCCAGTATTCCGGTCGTCATTTGTGTCCCGGTGTCTCAGTCTGTACTTTCTCTTTGAGTGTCGAGGTCGTCATTTATATTCTCTGTGTCCCAGCATCCTGGTCGTCATTTGTTTCCCGGTGTCCCGGTCTGTAATTTCTCTTCGAACAATCCCTGTGTCCCGGTCGTCATTTATATATCTTCCCTGTACCCCCGTCGTCCCCTTTGTAGTTGTGTCACTGTGTCCCGGTCGTCATTTATATTCCCTGTGTCCCGGTGTCCCAGTCTGTAATTTCTCTTTGAGGTTCCCGGTCGTCATTTATATTCCCTGTATCCCCGTGTCCCGGTCGTCATTTATGTCCTGGTCTGTAATTTCATCAGTTGACAAACATGATGTCAGTCGACAAACAATTGCATGACACATACAGCTCAATCCTTACAATGAAGTCAGTCGACACACCTGAAGTCACTCGATAGACACACAGACAACTTATTTTTATATATATAGATATATAGCTGTTGGGGGGGGGGGCTTGGGGGGGCATCGCGCCCCCAAGCCCCCCGCGCGCGTAAGTCGTTACACGCCATATTAGTTACCTGCCATTGTAGTTGTGTCCCTGTGTCCCACCTGTGAATTGAGATAGATATAAATATATATATTTTTTGAACTACATAAAACTTGCGAATATACAACATTCTTCGCTGTCCAATTTAACTACGTAAAACTTAAGAATATACAACATTCTTCCATGTCCTATTGTTTGTGCATATAAATAGATTGTTAGGTTTACCTAACTCTTGAACATGCAACATAAAATTGTCCATGGGAAAAGCAATCCGTATTCAGATCTATACCTGATTATTCTAATGATTGCCCTTTAGCTTTGTTGATGCTGATTGCTAATCAAACATTCCTTGTGTCCTCGTCGTCATTTATATATCCCCCTGTGCCCCCTGGCACCCCCCTTGTAGTTGTGTCCCTGTGTCCTGGTCGTCATTTATATTCCCAGTATTCCGGTCGTCATTTGTGTCCCGGTGTCCCAGTCTGTACTTTCTCTTTGAGTGTCGAGGTCGTCATTTATATTCCCTGTGTCCCAGCATCCCGGTCGTCATTTGTTTCCCGGTGTCCCGGTCTGTAATTTCTCTTCGAACAATCCCTGTGCCCCGGTCGTCATTTATATATCTTCCCTGTACCCCCGTCGTCCCCTTTGTAGTTGTGTCACTGTGTCCCGGTCGTCATTTATATTCCCTGTGTCCCGGTGTCCCAGTCTGTAATTTCTCTTTGAGGTTCCCGGTCGTCATTTATATTCCCTGTATCCCTGTGTCCCGGTCGTCATTTTTGTCCCGGTCTGTAATTTCATCAGTTGACAAACATAACGTCAGTCGACAAACAATTTCATGACGCATACAGCTCAATCCTTACAATGACGTCAGTCGACACACCTGAAGTCACTCGACAGACACACAGACAACTTATTTTTATATATATAGATATATAGCTGTTGGGGGGGGGGGGGAATCGCGCCCCCAAGCCCCCCGCGCGCGTAAGTCGTTACACGCCATATTAGTTACCTGCCATTGTAGTTGTGTCCCTGTGTCCCACCTGTGAATTGAGGTAGATATAAATATATATATTTTTTTAACTACATAAAACTTGCGAATATACAACATTCTTCGCTGTCCAATTTAACTACGTAAAACTTAAGAATATACAACATTCTTCCATGTCCTATTGTTTGTGCATATAAATAGATTGTTAGGTTTACCTAACTCTTGAACATGCAACATAAAATTGTCCATGGGAAAAGCAATCCGTATTCAGATCTATACCCGATTATTCTAATGATTGCACTTTAGCTTTGTTGATGCTGATTGCTAATCAAACATTCCCTGTGTCCCCGTCGTCATTTATATATCCCCCTGTGCCCCCTGGCACCCCCCTTGTAGTTGTGTCCCTGTGTCCTGGTCGTCATTTATATTCCCAGTATTCCGGTCGTCATTTGTGTCCCGGTGTCCCAGTCTGTACTTTCTCTTTGAGTGTCGAGGTCGTCATTTATATTCCCTTTGTCCCAGCATCCCGGTCGTCATTTGTTTCCCGGTGTCCCGGTCTGTAATTTCTCTTCGAACAATCCCTGTGTCCCGGTCGTCATTTATATATCTTCCCTGTACCCCCGTCGTCCCCTTTGTAGTTGTGTCACTGTGTCCCGGTCGTCATTTATATTCCCTGTGTCCCGGTGTCCCAGTCTGTAATTTCTCTTTGAGGTTCCCGGTCGTCATTTATATTCCCTGTATCCCCGTGTCCCGGTCGTCATTTGTGTCCCGGTCTGTAATTTCATCAGTTGACAAACATGACGTCAGTCGACAAACAATTTCATGACGCATACAGCTCAATCCTTACAATGACGTCAGTCGACACACCTGAAGTCACTCGACAGACACACAGACAACTTATTTTTATATATATAGATATATAGCTGTTGGGGGGGGGGGCTTGGGGGGGCATCGTGCCCCCAAGCCTCCCGCGCGCGTAAGTCGTTACACGCCATATTAGTTACCTGCCATTGTAGTTGTGTCCCTGTGTCCCACCTGTTAATTGAGATAGATATAAATATATATATTTTTTGAACTACATAAAACTTGCGAATATACAACATTCTTCGCTGTCCAATTTAACTACGTAAAACTTAAGAATATACAACATTCTTCCATGTCCTATTGTTTGTGCATATAAATAGATTGTTAGGTTTACCTAACTCTTGAACAGGCAACATAAAATTGTCCGGGGGAAAAGCAATCCGTATTCAGATCTATACCTGATTATTCTAATGATTGCCCTTTAGCTTTGTTGATGCTTATTGCTAATCAAACATTCCCTGTGTCCCCGTCGTCATTTATATATCCCCCTGTGCCCCCTGTCACCCCCCTTGTAGTTGTGTCCCTGTGTCCTGGTCGTCATTTATATTCCCAGTATTCCGGTCGTCATTTGTGTCCCGGTGTCCCAGTCTGTACTTTCTCTTTGAGTGTCGAGGTCGTCATTTATATTCCCTTTGTCCCAGCATCCCGGTCGTCATTTGTTTCCCGGTGTCCCGGTCTGTAATTTCTCTTCGAACAATCCCTGTGTCCCGGTCGTCATTTATATATCTTCCCTGTACCCCCGTCGTCCCCTTTGTAGTTGTGTCACTGTGTCCCGGTCGTCATTTATATTCCCTGTGTCCCGGTGTCCCAGTCTGTAATTTCTCTTAGAGGTTCCCGATCGTCATTTATATTCCCTGTATCCCAGTGTCCCGGTCGTCGTTTGTGTCCCGGTCTGTAATTTCATCAGTTGACAAACATGACGTCAGTCGACAAACAATTTCATGACGCATACAGCTCAATCCTTACAATAACGTCAGTCGACACACCTGAAGTCACTCGACAGACACACAGACAACTTATTTTTATATATATAGATATATAGCTCTTGGGGGGGGGGGCTTGGGGGGGCATCGCGCCCCCAAGCCCCCCGCGCGCGTAAGTCGTTACACGCCATATTAGTTACCTGCCATTGTAGTTGTGTCCCTGTGTCCCACCTGTGAATTGAGATAGATATAAATATATATATTTTTTGAACTACATAAAACTTGCGAATATACAACATTCTTCGCTGTCCAATTTAACTACGTAAAACTTAAGAATATACAACATTCTTCCATGTCCTATTGTTTGTGCATATAAATAGATTGTTAGGTTTACCTAACTCTTGAACATGCAACATAATATTGTCCATGGGAAAAGCAATCCGTATTCAGATCTATACCTGATTATTCTAATGATTGCCCTTTAGCTTTGTTGATGCTGATTGCTAATCAAACATTCCCTGTGTCCCCGTCGTCATTTATATATCCCCCTGTGCCCCCTGGCACCCCCCTTGTAGTTGTGTCCCTGTGTCCTGGTCGTAATTTATATTCCCAGTATTCCGGTCGTCATTTGTGTCCCGGTGTCCCAGTCTGTACTTTCTCTTTGAGTGTCGAGGTCGTCATTTATATTCCCTTTGTCCCAGCATCCCGGTCGTCATTTGTTTCCCGGTGTCCCGGTCTGTAATTTCTCTTCGAACAATCCCTGTGTCCCGGTCGTCATTTATATATCTTCCCTGTACCCCCGTCGTCCCCTTTGTAGTTGTGTCACTGTGTCCCGGTCGTCATTTATATTCCCTGTGTCCCGGTGTCCCAGTCTGTAATTTCTCTTTGTGGTTCCCGGTCGTCATTTATATTCCCTGTATCCCCGTGTCCCGGTCGTCATTTGTGTCCCGGTCTGTAATTTCATCAGTTGACAAACATGACGTAAGTCGACAAACAATTTCATGACGCATACAGCTCAATCCTTACAATGATGTCAGTCGACACACCTGAAGTCACTCGACAGACACACAGACAACTTATTTTTATATATATAGATATATAGCTGTGGGGGGGGGGGCTTGGGGGGGCATCGCGCCCCAAAGCCCCCCGCGCGCGTAAGTCGTTACACGCCATATGAGTTACCTGCCATTGTAGTTGTGTCCCTGTGTCCCACCTGTGAATTGAGATAGATATAAATATATATATTTTTTGAACTACATAAAACTTGCGAATATACAACATTCTTCGCTGTCCAATTTAACTACGTAAAACTTAAGAATATACAACATTCTTCCATGTCCTATTGTTTGTGCATATAAATAGATTGTTAGGTTTACCTAACTCTTGAACATGCAACATAAAATTGTCCATGGGAAAAGCAATCCGTATTCAGATCTATACCTGATTATTCTAATGATTGCCCTTTAGCTTTGTTGATGCTGATTGCTAATCAAACATTGCCTGTGTCCCCGTCGTCATTTATATATCCCCCTGTGCCCCCTGGCACCCACCTTGTAGTTGTGTCCCTGTGTCCTGGTCGTCATTTATATTCCCAGTATTCCGGTCGTCATTTGTGTCCCGGTGTCCCAGTCTGTACTTTCTCTTTGAGTGTCGAGGTCGTCATTTATATTCCCTTTGTCCCAGCATCCCGGTCGTCATTTGTTTCCCGGTGTCCCGGTCTGTAATTTCTCTTCGAACAATCCCTGTGTCCCGTTCGTCATTTATATATCTTCCCTGTACCCCCGTCGTCCCCTTTGTAGTTGTGTCACTGTGTCCCGGTCGTCATTTATATTCCCTGTGTCCCGGTGTCCCAGTCTGTAATTTCTCTTTGTGGTTCCCGGTCGTCATTTATATTCCCTGTATCCCCGTGTCCCGGTCGTCATTTGTGTCCCAGTCTGTAATTTCATCAGTTGACAAACATGACGTCAGTCGACAAACAATTTCATGACGGATACAGCTCAATCCTTACAATGACGTCAGTCGACACACCTGAAGTCACTCGACGGACACACAGACAACTTATTTTTATATATATAGATATATAGCTGTTGGGGGGGGGGGGGGGCTTGGAGGGGCATCGCGCCCCCAAGCCCCCCGCGCGCGTAAGTTGTTACACGCCATATTAGTTACCTGCCATTGTAGTTGTGTCTCTGTGTCCCACCTGTGAATTGAGATAGATATAAATATATATATTTTTTGAACTACATATAACTTGCGAATATACAACATTCATCGCTGTCCAATTTAACTACGTAAAACTTAAGAATATACAACATTCTTCCATGTCCTATTGTTTGTGCATATAAATAGATTGTTAGGTTTACCTAACTCTTGAACATGCAACATAAAATTGTCCATGGGAAAAGCAATCCGTATTCAGATCTATACCTGATTATTCTAATGATTGCCCTTTAGCTTTGTTGATGCTGATTGCTAATCAAACATTCCCTGTGTCCCCGTCGTCATTTATATATCCCCCTGTGCCCCCTGGCACCCCCCTTGTAGTTGTGTCCCTGTGTCCTGGTCGTCATTTATATTCCCAGTATTCCGGTCGTCATTTGTTTCCCGGTGTCCCAGTCTGTACTTTCTCTTTGAGTGTCGAGGTCGTCATTTATATTCCCTTTGTCCCAGCATCCCGGTCGTCATTTGTTTCCCGGTGTCCCGGTCTGTAATTTCTCTTCGAACAATCCCTGTGTCCCGGTCGTCATTTATATATCTTCCCTGTACCCCCGTCGTCCCCTTTGTAGTTGTGTCACTGTGTCCCGGTCGTCATTTATATTCCCTGTGTCCCGGTGTCCCAGTCTGTAATTTCTCTTTGAGATTCCCGGTCGTCATTTATATTCCCTGTATCCCCGTGTCCCGGTCGTCATTTGTGTCCCGGTCTGTAATTTCATCAGTTGACAAACATGACGTCAGTCGACAAACAATTTCATGACGCATACAGCTCAATCCTTACAATGACGTCAGTCGACACACCTGAAGTCACTCGACAGACACACAGACAACTTATTTTTATATATATAGATATATAGCTGTTGGGGGGGGGGGGCTTGGGGGGGCATCGCGCCCCCAAGCCCCCCGCGCGCGTAAGTCGTTACACGCCATATTAGTTACCTGCCATTGTAGTTGTGTCCCTGTGTCCCACCTGTGAATTGAGATAGATATAAATATATATTTTTTTTGAACTACATAAAACTTGCGAATATACAACATTCTTCGCTGTCCAATTTAACTACGTAAAACTTAAGAATATACAACATTCTTCCATGTCCTATTGTTTGTGCATATAAATAGATTGTTAGGTTTACCTAACTCTTGAACATGCAACATAAAATTGTCCATGGGAAAAGCAATCCGTATTCAGATCTATACCTGATTATTCTAATGATTGCCCTTTAGCTTTGTTGATGCTGATTGCTAATCAAACATTCCCTGTGTCCCCGTCGTCATTTATATATCCCCCTGTGCCCTCTGGCACCCCCCTTGTAGTTGTGTCCCTGTGTCATGGTCGTCATTTATATTACCAGTATTCCGGTCGTCATTTGTGTCCCGGTGTCCCAGTCTGTACTTTCTCTTTGAGTGTCGAGGTCGTCATTTATATTCCCTGTGTCCCAGCATCCCGGTCGTCATTTGTTTCCCGGTGTCCCGGTCTGTAATTTCTCTTCGAACAATCCCTGTGTCCCGGTCGTCATTTATATATCTTCCCTGTACCCCCGTCGTCCCCTTTGTAGTTGTGTCACTGTGTCCCGGTCGTCATTTATATTCCCTGTGTCCCGATGTCCCAGTCTGTAATTTCTCTTTGAGGTTCCCGGTCGTCATTTATATTCCCTGTATCCCCGTGTCCCGGTCGTCATTTGTGTCCCGGTCTGTAATTTCATCAGTTGACAAACATGACGTCAGTCGACAAACAATTTCATGACGCATACAGCTCAATCCTTACAATGACGTCAGTCGACACAACTGAAGTCACTCGACAGACACACAGACAACTTATTTATATATATATATATAGATATATAGCTGTTGGGGGGGGGGCTTGGAGGGGCATCGCGCCCCCCAGCCCTCCGCGCGCGTAAGTCGTTACACGCCATATTAGTTACCTGCCATTGTAGTTGTGTCCCTGTGTCCCACCTGTGAGTTGAGATAGATATAAATATATATATTTTTTGAACTACATAAAACTTGCGAATATACAACATTCTTCGCTGTCCAATTTAACTACGTAAAACTTAAGAATATACAACATTCTTCCATGTCCTATTGTTTGTGCATATAAATAGATTGTTAGGTTTACCTAACTCTTGAACATGCAACATAAAATTGTCCATGGGAAAAGCAATCCGTATTCAGATCTATACCTGATTATTCTAATGATTGCCCTTTAGCTTTGTTGATGCTGATTGCTAATCAAACATTCCCTGTGTCCCCGTCGTCATTTATATATCCCCCTGTGCCCCCTGGCACCCCCCTTGTAGTTGTGTCCCTGTGTCCTGGTCGTCATTTATATTCCCAGTATTCCGGTCGTCATTTGTTTCCCGGTGTCCCAGTCTGTACTTTCTCTTTGAGTGTCGAGGTCGTCATTTATATTCCCTGTGTCCCAGCATCCCGGTCGTCATTTGTTTCCCGGTGTCCCGGTCTGTAATTTCTCTTCGAATAATCCCTGTGTCCCGGTCGTCATTTATATATCTTCCCTGTACCCCCGTCGTCCCCTTTGTAGTTGTGTCACTGTGTCCCGGTCGTCATTTATATTCCCTGTGTCCCTGTGTCCCAGTCTGTAATTTCTCTTTGAGGTTCCCGGTCGTCATTTATATTCCCTTTATCCCCGTGTCCCGGTCGTCATTTGTGTCCCGGTCTGTAATTTCATCAGTTGACAAACATGACGTCAGTCGACAAACAATTTCATGACGCATACAGCTCAATCCTTACAATGACGTCAGTCGACACACCTGAAGTCACTCGAAAGACACACAGACAACTTATTTTTATATATATAGATATATAGCTGTTGGGGGGGGGGCTTTGGGGGGCATCGCGCCCCCAAGCCCCCCGCGCGCGTAAGTCTTAACACGCCATATTAGTTACCTGCCATTGTAGTTGTGTCCCTGTGTCCCACCTGTGAATTGAGATAGAGATAAATATATATATTTTTGGAACTACATAAAACTTGCGAATATACAACATTCTTCGCTGTCCAATTTAACAACGTAAAACTTAAGAATATACAACATTCTTCCATGTCCTATTGTTTGTGCATATAAATAGATTGTTAGGTTTACCTAACTCTTGAACATGCAACATAAAATTGTCCATGGGAAAAGCAATCCATATTCAGATCTATACCTGATTATTCTAATATTTGCCCTTTAGCTTTGTTGATGCTGATTGCTAATCAAACATTCCCTGTGTCCCCGTCGTCATTTATATATCCCCCTGTGCCCCCTGGCACCCCCCTTGTAGTTGTGTCCCTGTGTCCTGGTCGTCATTTATATTCCCAGTATTCCGGTCGTCATTTGTGTCCCGGTTTCCCAGTCTGTACTTTCTCTTTGAGTGTAGAGGTTGTCATTTATATTCCCTGTGTCCCAGCATCCCGGTCGTCATTTGTTTCCCGGTGTCCCGGTCTGTAATTTCTCTTCGAACAATCCCTGTGTCCTGGTCGTCATTTATATATCTTCCCTGTACCCCCGTCGTCTCCTTTGTAGTTGTGTCACTGTGTCCCGGTCGTCATTTACATTCCCTGTGTCCCGGTGTCCCAGTCTGTAATTTCTCTTTGAGGTTCCCGGTCGTCATTTATATTCCCTGTATCCCCGTGTCCCGGTCGTCATTTGTGTCCCGGTCTGTAATTTCATCAGTTGACAAACATGACGTCAGTCGACAAACAATTTCTTGACGCATACAGCTCAATCCTTACAATGACGTCAGTCGACACACCTGAAGTCACTCGACAGACACACAGACAACTTATTTTTATATATATAGATATATAGCTGTTGGGGGGGGCTTGGGGGGGCATCGTGCCCCCAAGCCCCCCGCACGCGTAAGTCGTTACACGCCATATTAGTTACCTGCCATTGTAGTTGTGTCCCTGTGTCCCACCTGTGAATTGAGATAGATATAAATATATATATTTTTTGAACTACATAAAACTTGCGAATATACAACATTCTTCGCTGTCCAATTTAACTACGTAAAACTTAAGAATATACAACATTCTTCCATGTCCTATTGTTTGTGCATAAAAATAGATTGTTAGGTTTACCTAACTCTTGAACATGCAACATAAAATTGTCCATGGGAAAAGCAATCCGTATTCAGATCTATACCTGATTATTCTAATGATTGCCCTTTAGCTTTGTTGATGCTGATTGCTAATCAAACATTCCCTGTGTCCCCGTCGTCATTTATATATCCCCCTGTGCCCCCTGGCACCCCCCTTGTAGTTGTGTCCCTGTGTCCTGGTCGTCATTTGTATTCCCAGTATTCCGGTCGTCATTTGTGTCCCGGTGTCCCAGTCTGTACTTTCTCTTTGAGTGTCGAGGTCGTCATTTATATTCCCTGTGTCCCAGCATCCCGGTCGTCATTTGTTTCCCGGTGTCCTGGTCTGTAATTTCTCTTCGAACAATCCCTGTGTCCCGGTCGTCATTTATATATCTTCCCTGTACCCCCGTCGTCCCCTTTGTAGTTGTGTCACTGAGTCCCGGTCGTCATTTATATTCCCTGTGTCCCGGTGTCCCAGTCTGTAATTTCTCTTTGAGGTTCCCGGTCGTCATTTATATTCCCTGTATCCCCATGTCCCGGTCGTCATTTGTGTCCCGGTCTGTAATTTCATCAGTTGACAAACATGACGTCAGTCGACAAACAATTTCATGACGCATACAGCTCATTCCTTACAATGACGTCAGTCGACACACCTGAAGTCACTCGACAGACACACAGACAACTTATTTTTATATATATAGATATATAGCTATTGGGGGGGGGGGCTTGGGGGGAATCACGCCCCCGAGCCCCCCGCGCGCGTAAGTCGTTACACGCCATATTAGTTACCTGCCATTGTAGTTGTGTCCCTGTGTCCCACCTGTGAATTGAGATAGATATAAATATATATATTTTTTGAACTACATAAAACTTGCGAATATACAACATTCTTCGCTGTCCAATTTAACTACGTAAAACTTAAGAATATACAACATTCTTCCATGTCCTATTGTTTGTACATATAAATAGATTGTTAGGTTTACCTAACTCTTGAACATGCAACATAAAATTGTCCATGGGAAAAGCAATCCGTATTCAGATCTATACCTGATTATTCTAATCATTGCCCTTTAGCTTTGTTGATGATGATTGCTAATCAAACATTCCCTGTGTCCCCGTCGTCATTTATATATCCCCCTGTGCCCCCTGGCACCCCCCTTGTAGTTGTGTCCCTGTGTCCTGGTCGTCATTTATATTCCCTGTGTCCCAGCATCCCGGTCGTCATTTGTTTCCCGGTGTCCCGCTCTGTAATTTCTCTTCGAACATTCCCTGTGTCCCGGTCGTCATTTATATATCTTCCCTGTACCCCCGTCGTCCCCTTTGTAGTTGTGTCACTGTGTCCCGGTCGTCATTTATATTCCCTGTGTCCCGATGTCCCAGTCTGTAATTTCTCTTTGAGGTTCCCGGTCGTCATTTATATTCCCTGTATCCCCGGTGTCCCGGTCGTCATTTGTGTCCCGGTCTGTAATTTCATCAGTTGACAAACATGACGTCAGTCGACAAACAATTGCATGACGCATACAGCTCAATCCTTACAATGACGTCAGTCGACACACCTGAAGTCACTCGACAGACACACAGACAACTTATTTTTATATATATACATATATAGCTGTTGGGGGGGGGGGGGCTTGGGGGGGCATTGCGACCCCAAGCCCCCCGCGCGCGTAAGTCGTTACACGCCATATTAGTTACCTGCCATTGTAGTTGTGTCCCTGTGTCCCACCAGTGAATTGAGATAGATATAAATATATATATTTTTTGAACTACATAAAAGTTGCGAATATACAACATTCTTCGCTGTCCAATTTAACTGCGTAAAACTTAAGAATATACAACATTCTTCCATGTCCTATTGTTTGTTCATATAAATAGATTGTTAGGTTTACCTAACTCTTGAACATGCAACATAAAATTGTCCATGGGAAAAGCAATCCGATTTCAGATCTATACCTGATTATTCTAATGATTGCCCTTTAGCTTTGTTGATGCTGATTGCTAATCAAACATTTCCTGTGTCGCCGTCGTCATTTATATATCCCCCTGTGCCCCCTGGCACCCCCCTTGTAGTTGTGTCCTGGTCGTCATTTGTATTCCCAGTATTCCGGTCGTCATTTGTATCCCGGTGTCCCAGTCTGTACTTTCTCTTTGAGCGTCGAGGTCGTCATTTATATTCCCTGTGTCCCAGCATCCCGGTCGTCATTTGTTTCCCGGTGTCCCGGTCTGTAATTTCTCTTCGAACAATCCCTGTGTCCCGGTCGTCATTTATATATCTTCCCTGTACCCCCGTCGTCCCCTTTGTAGTTTTGTCACTGTTTCCCGGTCGTCATTTATACTCCCTGTGTCCCAGTCTGTAATTTCTCTTTGAGGTTCCCGGTCGTCATTTATATTCCCTGTATCCCCGTGTCCCGGTCGTCATTTGTGTCCCGGTCTGTAATTTCATCAGTTGACAAACATGACGTCAGTCGACAAACAATTTCATGACGCATACAGCTCAATCCTTACAATGACGTCAGTCGACACACCTGAAGTCACTCGACAGACACACAGACAACTTATTTTTATATATATAGATATATAGCTGTTGGGGGGGCTTGGGGGGCATCGCGCCCCCAAGCCCCCTGCGCGCGTAAGTCGTTACACGCCATATTAGTTACCTGCCATTGTAGTCGTGTCCCTGTGTCCCACCTGTGAATTGAGATAGATATAAATATATATATTTTTTGAACTACATAAAACTTGCGAATATACAACATTCTTCGCTGTCCAATTTAACTACGTAAAACTTAAGAATATACAACATTCTTCCATGTCCTATTGTTTGTGCATATAAATAGATTGTTAGGTTTACCTAACTCTTGAACATGCAACATAAAATTGTCCATGGGAAAAGCAATCCGTATTCAGATCTATACCTGATTATTCTAATGATTGCCCTTTAGCTTTGTTGATGCTGATTGCTAATCAAACATTCCCTGTGTCCCCGTCGTCATTTATATATCCCCCTGTGCCCCCTGGCACCCCCCTTGTAGTTGTGTCCCTGTGTCCTGGTCGTCATTTATATTCCCAGTATTCCGGTCGTCATTTGTGTCCCGGTGTCCCAGTCTGTACTTTCTCTTTGAGTGTCGAGGTCGTCATTTATATTCCCTGTGTCCCAGCATCCCGGTCGTCATTTGTTTCCCGGTTTCCCGGTCTGTAATTTCTCTTCGAACAATCCCTGTGTCCCGCTCGTCATTTATATATCTTCCCTGTACCCCCGTCATCCCCTTTGTAGTTGTGTCACTGTGTCCCGGTCGTCATTTATATTCCCTGTGTCCCGGTGTCCCAGTCTGTAATTTCTCTTTGAGGTTCCCGGTCGTCATTTATATTCCCTGTATCCCCGTGTCCCGGTCGTCATTTGTGTCCCGGTCTGTAATTTCATCAGTTGACAAACATGACGTCAGTCGACAAACAATTTCATGACGCATACAGCTCAATCCTTACAATGACGTCAGTCGACACACCTGAAGTCACTCGACAGACACACAGACAACTTATTTTTATATATATAGATATATAGCTGTTGGGGGGGGCTTGGGGGGTCATCGCGCCCCCAAGCCCCCCGCGCGCGTAAGTCGTTACATGCCATATTAGTTACCTGCCATTGTAGTTGTGTCCCTGTGTCCCACCTGTGAATTGAGATAGATATAAATATACATATTTTTTGAACTACATAAAACTTGCGAATATACAACATTCTTCGCTGTCCAATTTAACTACGTAAAACTTAAGAATATACAACATTCTTCCATGTCCTATTGTTTGTGCATATAAATAGATTGTTAGGTTTACCTAACTCTTGAACATGCAACATAAAATTGTCCACGGGAAAAGCAATCAGTATTCAGATCTATACCTGATTATTCTAATGATTGCCCTTTAGCTTTGTTGATGCTGATTGCTAATCAAACATTCCCTGTGTCCCCGTCGTCATTTATATATCCCCCTGTGCCCCCTGGCACCCCCCTTGTAGTTGTGTCCCTGTGTCCTGGTCGTCATTTATATTCCCAGTATTCCGGTCGTCATTTGTGTCCCGGTGTCCCAGTCTGTACTTTCTCTTTGAGTGTCGAGGTCGTCATTTATATTCCCTGTGTCCCAGCATCCCGGTCGTCATTTGTTTCCCGGTGTCCCGGTCTGTAATTTCTCTTCGAACAATCCCTGTGTCCCGGTCGTCATTTATATATCTTCCCTGTACCCCCGTCGTCCCCTTTGTAGTTGTGTCACTGTGTCCCGGTCGTCATTTATATTCCCTGTGTCCCGGTGTCCCAGTCTTTAATTTCTCTTTGAGGTTACCGGTCGTCATTTATATTCCCTGTATCCCCGTGTCCCAGTCGTCATTTGTGTCCCGGTCTGTAATTTCATCAGTTGACAAACATGACGTCAGTCGACAAACAATTTCATGACGCATACAGCTCAATCCTTACAATGACGTCAGTCGACACACCTGAAGTCACTCGACAGACACACAGACAACTTATTTTATATATATAGATATATAGCTGTTGGGGGGGGGGCTTGGGGGGGGGCATCGCGCCCCCAAGCCCCCCACGCGCGTAAGTCGTTACACGCCATATTAGTTACCTGCCATTGTAGTTGTGTCCCTGTGTCCCACCTGTGAATTGAGATAGATATAAATATATATATTTTTTGAACTACATAAAACTTGCGAATATACAACATTCTTCGCTGTCCAATTTAACTACGTAAAACTTAAGAATATACAACATTCTTCCATGTCCTATTGTTTGTGCATATAAATAGATTGTTAGGTTTACCTAACTCTTGAACATGCAACATAAAATTGTCCATGGGAAAAGCAATCCGTATTCAGATCTATACCTGATTATTCTAATGATTGCCCTTTAGCTTTGTTGATGCTGATTGCTAATCAAACATTCCCTGTGTCCCCGTCGTCATTTATATATCCCCCTGTGCCCCCTGGCACCCCCCTTGTAGTTGTGTCCCTGTGTCCTGGTCGTCATTTATATTCCCAGTATTCCGGTCGTCATTTGTGTCCCGGTGTCCCAGTCTGTACTTTCTCTTTGAGTGTCGAGGTCGTCATTTATATTCCCTGTGTCCCAGCATCCCGGTCGTCATTTGTTTCCCGGTGTCCCGGTCAGTAATTTCTCTTCGAACAATCCCTGTGTCCCGGTCGTCATTTATATATCTTCCCTGTACCCCCGTCTTCCCCTTTGTAGTTGTGTCACTGTGTCCCGGTCGTCATTTATATTCCCTGTGTCCCGGTGTCCCAGTCTGTAATTTCTCTTTGAGGTTCCCGGTCGTCATTTATATTCCCTGTATCCCCGTGTCCCAGTCGTCATTTGTGTCCCGGTCTGTAATTTCATCAGTTGACAAACATGACGTCAGTCGACAAACAATTTCATGACGCATACAGCTCAATCCTTACAATGACGTCAGTCGACACACCTGAAGTCACTCGACAGACACACAGACAACTTATTTTTATATATATAGATATATAGCTGTTTGGGGGGGCTTGGGGGGGCATCGCGCCCCCAAGCCCCCCGCGCTCGTAAGTCGTTACATGCCATATTAGTTACCTGCCATTGTAGTTGTGTCCCTGTGTCCCACCTGTGAATTGAGATAGATATAAATATACATATTTTATGAACTACATAAAACTTGCGAATATACAACATTCTTCGCTGTCCAATTTAACTACGTAAAACTTAAGAATATACAACATTCTTCCATGTCCTATTGTTTGTGCATATAAATAGATTGTTAGGTTTACCTAACTCTTGAACATGCAACATAAAATTGTCCATGGGAAAAGCAATCAGTATTCAGATCTATACCTGATTATTCTAATGATTGCCCTTTAGCTTTGTTGATGCTGATTGCTAATCAAACATTCCCTGTGTCCCCGTCGTCATTTATATATCCCCCTGTGCCCCCTGGCACCCCCCTTGTAGTTGTGTCCCTGTGTCCTGGTCGTCATTTATATTCCCAGTATTCCGGTCGTCATTTGTGTCCCGGTGTCCCAGTCTGTACTTTCTCTTTGAGTGTCGAGGTCGTCATTTATATTCCCTGTGTCCCAGCATCCCGGTCGTCATTTGTTTCCCGGTGTCCCGGTCTGTAATTTCTCTTCGAACAATCCCTGTGTCCCGGTCGTCATTTATATATCTTCCCTGTACCCCCGTCGTCCCCTTTGTAGTTGTGTCACTGTGTCCCGGTCGTCATTTATATTCCCTGTGTCCCGGTGTCCCAGTCTGTAATTTCTCTTTGAGGTTACCGGTCGTCATTTATATTCCCTGTATCCCCGTGTCCCGGTCGTCATTTGTGTCCCGGTCTGTAATTTCATCAGTTGACAAACATGACGTCAGTCGACAAACATTTTCATGACGCATACAGCTCAATCCTTACAATGACGTCAGTCGACACACCTGAAGTCACTCGACAGACACACAGACAACTTATTTTTATATATATATAGATATATAGCTGTTGGGGGGGGGGGGGGGGCTTGGGGGGGCATCGCGCCCCCAAGCCCCCCACATGCGTAAGTCGTTACACGCCATATTAGTTACCTGCCATTGTAGTTGTGTCCCTGTGTCCCACCTGTGAATTGAGATTGATATAAATATATATATTTTTTGAACTACATAAAACTTGCGAATATACAACATTCTTCGCTGTCCAATTTAACTACGTAAAACTTAAGAATATACAACATTCTTCCATGTCCTATTGTTTGTGCATATAAATAGATTGTTAGGTTTACCTAACTCTTGAACATGCAACATAAAATTGTCCATGGGAAAAGCAATCCGTATTCAGATCTATACCTGATTATTCTAATGATTGCCCTTTAGCTTTGTTGATGCTGATTGCTAATCAAACATTCCCTGTGTCCCCGTCGTCATTTATATATCCCCCTGTGCCCCCTGGCACCCCCCTTGTAGTTGTGTCCCTGTGTCCTGGTCGTCATTTATATTCCCAGTATTCCGGTCGTCATTTGTGTCCCGGTGTCCCAGTCTGTAATTTCTCTTTGAGGTTCCCGGTCGTCATTTATATTCCCTGTATCCCCGTGTCCCGGTCGTCATTTGTGTCCCGGTCTGTAATTTCATCAGTTGACAAACATGACGTCAGTCGACAAACAATTTCATGACGCATACAGCTCAATCCTTACAATGACGTCAGTCGACACACCTGAAGTCACTCGACAGACACACAGACAACTTATTTTTATATATATAAATATATAGCTGTTGGGGGGGGGGGGCTTGGGGGGCATCGTGCCCCCAAGCCCCCCGCGCGCGTAAGTCGTTACACGCCATATTAGTTACCTGCCATTGTAGTTGTGTCCCTGTGTCCCACCTGTGAATTGAGATAGATATAAATATATATATTTTTTGAACTACATAAAACTTGCGAATATACAACATTTTTCGCTGTCCAATTTAACTACGTAAAACTTAAGAATATACAACATTCTTCCTTGTCCTATTGTTTGTGCATATAAATAGATTGTTAGGTTTACCTAACTCTTGAACATGCAACATAAAATTGTCCATGGGAAAAGCAATCCGTATTCAGATCTATACCTGATTATTCTAATGATTGCCCTTTAGCTTTGTTGATGCTGATTGCTAATCAAACATTCCCTGTGTCCCCGTCGTCATTTATATATCCCCCTGTGCCCCCTGGCACCCCCCTTGTAGTTTTGTCCCTGTGTCCTGGTCGTCATTTATATTCCCAGTATTCCGGTCGTCATTTGTGTCCCGGTGTCCCAGTCTGTACTTTCTCTTTGAGTGTCGAGGTCGTCATTTATATTCCCTGTGTCCCAGCATCCCGGTCGTCATTTGTTTCCCGGTGTCCCGGTCTGTAATTTCTCTTCGAACAATCCCTGTGTCCCGGTCGTCATTTATATATCTTCCCTGTACCCCCGTCGTCCCCTTTGTAGTTGTGTCACTGTGTCCCGGTCGTCATTTATATTCCCTGTGTCCCGGTGTCCCAGTCTGTAATTTCTCTTTGATGTTCCCTGTCGTCATTTATATTCCCTGTATCCCCGTGTCCCGGTCGTCATTTGTGTCCCGGTCTGTAATTTCATCAGTTGACAAACATGACGTCAGTCGACAAACAATTTCATGACGCATACAGCTCAATCCTTACAATGACGTCAGTCGACACACCTGAAGTCACTCGACAGACACACAGACAACTTATTTTTATATATATAGATATATAGTTGTTGGGGGGGGGGGGGGGGGGCTTGGGGGGGCTTTGCGCCCCCAAGCCCCCCGCGCGCGTAAGTCGTTACACGCCATATTAGTTACCTGCCATTGTAGTTGTGTCCCTGTGTCCCACCTGTGAATTGAGATAGATATAAATATATATATATTTTTGGAACTACATAAAACTTGCGAATATACAACATTCTTCGCTGTCCAATTTAACTACGTAAAACTTAAGAATATACAACATTCTTCCATGTCCTATTGTTTGTGCATATCAATAGATTGTTAGGTTTACCTAACTCTTGAACATGCAACATAAAATTGTCCATGGGAAAAGCAATCCGTATTCAGATCTATACCTGATTATTCTAATGATTGCCCTTTAGCTTTGTTGATGCTGATTGCTAATCAAACATTCCCTGTGTCCCCGTCGTCATTTATATATCCCCCTGTGCCCCCTGGCACCCCCCTTGTAGTTGTGTCCCTGTGTCCTGGTCGTCATTTATATTCCCAGTATTCCGGTCGTCATTTGTGTCCCGGTGTCCCAGTCTGTACTTTCTCTTTGAGTGTCGAGGTCGTCATTTATATTCCCTGTGTCCCAGCATCCCAGTCGTCATTTGTTTCCCGGTGTCCCGGTCTCTAATTTCTCTTCGAACAATCCCTGTGTCCCGGTCGTCATTTATATATCTTCCCTGTACCCCCGTCGTCCCCTTTGTAGTTGTGTCACTGTGTCCCGGTCGTCATTTATATTCCCTGTGTCCCGGTGTCCCAGTCTGTAATTTCTCTTTGATGTTCCTGGTCGTCATTTATATTCCCTGTATCCCCGTGTCCCGGTCGTCATTTGTGTCCCGGTCTGTAATTTCATCAGTTGACAAACATGACGTCAGTCGACAAACAATTTCATGACGCATACAGCTCAATCCTTACAATGACGTCAGTCGACACACCTGAAGTCACTCGACAGACACACAGACAACTTATTTATATATATATAGATATATAGCTGTTGGGGGGGGGGGGGGCTTGGGGGGGCATCGCGCCCCCAAGACCCCCGCGCGCGTAAGTCGTTACACGCTATATTAGTTACCTGCCATTGTAGTTGTGTCCCTGTGTCCCACCTGTGAATTGAGATAGATATAAATATATATATTTTTTGAACTACATAAAACTTGCGAATATACAACATTCTTCGCTGTCCAATTTAACTACGTAAAACTTAAGAATATACAACATTCTTCCATGTCCTATTGTTTGTGCATATAAATATATTGTTAGGTTTACCTAACTCTTGAACATGCAACATAAAATTGTCCATGGGAAAAGCAATCCGTATTCAGATCTATACCTGATTATTCTAATGATTGCCCTTTAGCTTTGTTGATGCTGATTGCTAATGAAACATTTCCCGTGTCCCCGTCGTCATTTATGTATCCCCCTGTGCCCCCTGGCAAACCCCTTGTAGTTGTGTCCCTGTGTCCTGGTCGTCATTTATATTCCCAGTATTCCGGTCGTCATTTGTGTCCCGGTGTCCCAGTCTGTACTTTCTCTTTGAGTGTCGAGGTCGTCATTTATATTCCCTGTGTCCCAGCATCCCGGTCGTCATTTGTTTCCCGGTGTCCCGGTCTGTAATTTCTCTTCGAACAATCCCTGTGTCCCGGTCGTCATTTATATATCTTCCCTGTACCCCCGTCGTCCCCTTTGTAGTTGTGTCACTGTGTCCCGGTCGTCATTTATATTCCCTGTGTCCCGGTGTCCCAGTCTGTAATTTCTCTTTGAGGTTCCCGGTCGTCATTTATATTCCCTGTATCCCCGTGTCCCGGTCGTCATTTGTGTCCCGGTCTGTAATTTCATCAGTTGACAAACATGGCGTCAGTCGACAAACAATTTCCTGACGCATACAGCGCAATCCTTACAATGACGTCAGTCGACACACCTGAAGTCACTCCACAGACACACAGACAACTTATTTTTATATATATAGATATATAGCTGTTGGGGGGGGGGCTTGGGGGGGCATCGCGCCCCCAAGCCCCCCGCGCGCGTAAGTCGTTACACGCCATATTAGTTACCTACCATTGTAGTTGTGTCCCTGTCTCCCACCTGTGAATTGAGATAGATATAAATATATATATATTTTTTGAACTATATAAAACTTGCGAATATACAACATTCTTCACTGTCAAATTTACGTAAAACTTAAGAATATACAACATTCTTCCATGTCCTATTGTTTGTGCATATAAATAGATTGTTAGGTTTACCTAACTCTTGAACATGCAACATAAAATTGTCCATGGGAAAAGCAATCCGTATTCAGATCTATACCTGATTATTCTAAAGATTGCCCTTTAGCTTTGTTGATGCTGATTGCTAATCAAACATTCCCTGTGTCCCCGTCGTCATTTATATATCCCCCTGTGCCCCCTGGCACCCCCTTGTATTTGTGTCCCTGTGTCCTGGTCGTCATTTATATTCCCAGTATTCCGGTCGTCATTTGTGTCCCGGTGTCCCAGTCTGTACTTTCTCTTTGAGTGTCGAGGTCGTCATTTATATTCCCTGTGTCCCAGCATCCCGGTCGTCATTTGTTTCCCGGTGTCCCGGTCTGTAATTTCTCTTCGAACAATCCCTGTGTCCCGGTCGTCATTTATATATCTTCCCTGTACCCCCGTCGTCCCCTTTGTAGTTGTGTCACGGTGTCCCGGTCGTCATTTATATTCCCTGTGTCCCGGTGTCCCAGTCTGTAATTTCTCTTTGAGGTTCCCGGTCGTCATTTATATTCCCTGTATCCCCGTGTCCCGGTCGTCATTTGTGTCCCGGTCTGTAATTTCATCAGTTGACAAACATGACGTCAGTCGACAAACAATTTCATGACGCATACAGCTCAATCCTTACAATGACGTCAGTCGACACACCTGAAATCACTCGACAGACACACAGACAACTTATTTTTATATATATAGATATATAGCTGTTGGGGGGGGGCTTGGGGGGGCATCGCGCCCCAAGCCCCCCGCGCGCGTAAGTCGTTACACGCCATATTAGTTACCTGCCATTGTAGTTGTGTCCCTGTGTCCCACCTGTGAATTGAGATAGATATAAATATATATATTTTTTGAACTACATAAAACTTGCGAATATACAACATTCTTCGCTGTCCAATTTAACTACGTAAAACTTAAGAATATACAACATTCTTCATGTCCTATTGTTTGTGCATATGAATAGATTGTTAGGTTTACCTAACTCTTGAACATGCAACATAAAATTGTCCATGGGAAAAGCAATCCGTATTCAGATCTATACCTGATTATTCTAATGATTGCCCTTTAGCTTTGTTGATGCTGATTGCTAATCAAACATTCCCTGTGTCCCCCGTCGTCATTTATATATCCCCCTGTGCCCCCTGGCACCCCCCTTGTAGTTGTGTCCCTGTGTCCTGGTCATCATTTATATTCCCAGTAATCCGGTCGTCATTTGTGTCCCGGTGTCCCAGTCTGTACTTTCTCTTTGAGTGTCGAGGTCGTCATTTATATTCCCTGTGTCCCAGCATCCCGGTCGTCATTTGTTTCCCGGTGTCCCGGTCTGTAATTTCTCTTCGAACAATCCCTGAGTCCCGGTCGTCATTTATATATCTTCCCTGTACCCCCGTCGTCTGCCATTGTAGTTGTATCCCTGTGTCCCACCTGTGAATTGAGATAGATATAAATATATATATTTTTTGAACTACATAATAACTTGCGAATATACAACATTCTTCGCTGTCCAATTTAACTACGTAAAACTTAAGAATATGCAACATTCTTCCATGTCCTATTGTTTGTGCATATAAATAGATTGTTAGGTTTACCTAACTCTTGAACATGCAACATAAAATTGTCCATGGGAAAAGCAATCCGTATTCAGATCTATACCTGATTATTCTAATGATTGCCCTTTAGCTTTGTTGATGCTGATTGCTAATCAAACATTCCCTGTGTCCCCGTCGTCATTTATATATCCCCCTGTGTCCCCTGGCAACCCCCTTGTAGTTGTGTCCCTGTGTCCTGGTCGTCATTTATATTCCCAGTATTCCGGTCGTCATTTGTGTCCCGGTGTCCCAGTATGTACTTTCTCTTTGAGTGTCGAGGTCGTCATTTATATTCCCTGTGTCCCAGCATCCCGGTCGTCATTTGTTTCCCGGTGTCCCGGTCTGTAATTTCTCTTCGAACAATCCCTGTGTCCCGGTCGTCATTTATATATCTTCCCTGTACCCCCGTCGTCCCCTTTGTAGTTGTGTTACTGTGTCCCGGTCGTCATTTATATTCCCTGTGTCCCGGTTGTCCCAGTCTGTAATTTCTCTTTGAGGTTCCCGGTCGTCATTTATATTCCCTGTATCCCCGTGTCCCGGTCGTCATTTGTGTCCCGGTCTGTAATTTCATCAGTTGACAAACATGACGTCAGTCGACAAACAATTTCATGACGCATACAGCTCAATCCTACAATGACGTCAGTCGACACACCTGAAGTCACTCGACAGACACACAGACAACTGTATTTTTATATATATAGATATATAGCTGTTGGGGGGGGGCTTTGGGGGGGCATCGCGCCCCAAGCCCCCCGCGGCGCGTAAGTCGTTACACGCCATATTAGTTACCTGCCATTGTAGTTGTGTCCCTGTGTCCCACCTGTGAATTGGGATAGACATAAATATATATATTTTTTGAACTACATAAAACTTGCGAATATACAACATTCTTCGCTGTCCAATTTAACTACGTAAAACTTAAGAATATACAACATTCTTCCATGTCCTATTGTTTGTGCATATAAATATATTGCTAGGTTTACCTAACTCTTGAACATGCAACATAAAATTGTCCATGGGAAAAAGCAATCCGTATTCAGATCTATACCTGATTATTCTAATGATTGCCCTTTAGCTTTGTTGATGCTGATTGCTAATCAAACATTCCCTGTGTCCCCGTCGTCATTTATATATCCCCCTGTGCCCCCTGGCACCCCCCTTGTAGTTGTGTCCCTGTGTCCTGGTCGTCATTTATATTCCCAGTATTCCGGTCGTCATTTGTGTCCCGGTGTCCCAGTCTGTACTTTCTCTTTGAGTGTCGAGGTCGTCATTTATATTCCCTGTGTCCCAGCATCCCGGTCGTCATTTGTTTCCCGGTGTCCCGGTCTGTAATTTCTCTTCGAACAATCCCTGTGTCCCGGTCGTCATTTATATATCTTCCCTGTACCCCC
The DNA here is from genome assembly GCF_032884065.1 of Artemia franciscana. Taxonomy (NCBI): domain Eukaryota; kingdom Metazoa; phylum Arthropoda; class Branchiopoda; order Anostraca; family Artemiidae; genus Artemia; species Artemia franciscana. Next base: position 26,624 of record NW_027063805.1, read on the forward strand.
GTCGTCCCCTTTGTAGTTGTGTTACTGTGTCCGGTATTTATATTCCCTGTGTCCGGTGTCCCAGTCTGTAATTTCTCTTTGAGGTTCCCGGTCGTCATTTATATTCCCTGTATCCCCGTGTCCCGGTCGTCATTTGTGTCCTGGTCTGTAATTTCATCAGTTGACAAACATGACGTCAGTCGACAAACAATTTCATGACGCATACAGCTCAATCCTTACAATGACGTCAGTCGACACACCTGAAGTCACTCGACAGACACACAGACAACTTATTTTTATATATATAGATATATAGCTGTTCGGGGGGCTTGGGGGGGCATCGCGCCCCCAAGCCCCCCGCGCGCGTAAGTCGTTACACGCCATATTAGTTACCTGCCATTGTAGTTGTGTCCCTGTGTCCCACCTGTGAATTGAGATAGATATAAATATATATATATTTTTTTAACTACATAAAACTTGCGAATATACAACATTCTTCGCTGTCCAATTTAACTACGTAAAACTTAAGAATATACAACATTCTTCCATGTCCTATTGTTTGTGCATATAAATAGATTGTTAGGTTTACCTAACTCTTGAACATGCAACATAAAATTGTCCATGGGAAAAGCAATCCGTATTCAGATCTATACCTGATTATTCTAATGATTGCCCTTTAGCTTTGTTGATGCTGATTGCTAATCAAACATTCCCTGTGTCCCCGTCGTCATTTATATATCCTCCTGTGCCCCCTGGCACCCCCCTTGTAGTTGTGTCCCCTGTGTCCTGGTCGTCATTTATATTCCCAGTATTCCGGTCGTCATTTGTGTCCCGGTGTCCAGTCTGTACTTTCTCTTTGAGTGTCGAGGTCGTCATTTATATTCCCTGTGTCCCAGCATCCTCGTCTTCATTTTTTTCCCTGTGTCCCGGTCTGTAATTTCTCTTCGAACAATCCCTGTGTCCCGGTCGTCATTTATATATCTTCCCTGTACCCCCGTCGTCCCCTTTGAAGTTGTGTCACTGTGTCCCGGTCGTCATTTATATTCCCTGTGTCCCGGTGTCCCAGTCTGTAATTTCTCTTTGAGGTTCCCGGTCGTCATTTATATTCCCTGTATCCCCGTTGCCCCGGTCGTCATTTGTGTCCCGGTCTGTAATTTCATCAGTTGACAAACATGACGTCAGTCGACAAACAATTTCATGACGCATACAGCTCAATCCTTACAATGACGTCAGTCGACACACCTGAAGTCACTCGACAGACACACAGACAACTTATTTTTATATATATAGATATATAGCTGTTGGGGGGGGGGCTTGGGGGGGCATCGCGCCCCCAAGCCCTCCGTGCGCGTAAGTCGTTACACGCCATATTAGTTACCTGCATTGTAGTTGTGTCCCTGTGTCCCACCTGTGAATTGAGATAGATATAAATATATATATTTTTTGAACTACATAAAACTTGCGAATATACAACATTCTTCGCTGTCCAATTTAACTACGTAAAACTTAAGAATATACAACATTCTTCCATGTCCTATTGTTTGTGCATATAAATAGATTGTTAGGTTTACCTAACTCTTGAACATGCAACATAAAATTGTCCATGGGAAAAGGCAATCCATATTCAGATCTATACCTGATTATTCTAATGATTGCCATTTTAGTTGTGTCCCTGTGCCCCACCTGTGATTGAGATAGATATAAATATATATATTTTTTGAACTACATAAAACTTGCGAATATACAACATTCTTCGCTGTCCAATTTAACTACGTAAAACTTAAGAATATACAACATTCTTCCATGTCCTATTGTTTGTGCATATAAATAGATTGTTAGGTTTACCTAACTCTTGAACATGCAACATAAAATTGTTCATGGGAAAAGCAATCCGTATTCAGATCTATACCTGATTATTCTAATGATTGCCCTTTAGCTTTGTTGATGCTGATTGCTAATCAAACATTCCCTGTGTCCCCGTCGTCATTTATATATCCCCCTGTGCCCCCTGGCACCCCCCTTGTAGTTGTGTCCCTGTGTCCTGGTCGTCATTTATACTCCCAGTATTCCGGTCGTCATTTGTGTCCCGGTGTCCCAGTCTGTACTTCTCTTTGAGTGTCGAGGTCGTCATTTATATTCCCTGTGTCCCAGCATCCGGTCGTCATTTTTTCCCGGTGTCCCGGTCGTAATTTCTCTTCGAACAATCCCTGTGTCCCGGTCGTCATTTATATATCTTCCCTGTAACCCCGTCGTCCCCTTTGTAGTTGTGTCACTGTGTCCCGGTCGTCATTTATATTCCCTGTGTCCCGGTGTCCATTCTGTAATTTCTCTTTGAGGTTCCCGGTCGTCATTTATATTTCCTGTATCCCCGTGTCCCGGTCGTCATTTGTGTCCCGGTCTGTAATTTCATCAGTTGACAAACATGACGTCAGTCGACAAACAATTTCATGACGCATACAGCTCAATCCTTACAATGATGTCAGTCGACACCCCTGAAGTCACTCGACAGACACACAGACAACTTATTTTTATATATATAGATATATAGCTGTTGGGGGGGGGGGCTTTGGGGGGCATCGTGCCCCCAAGCCCCCCGCACGCGTAAGTCGTACACGCCATATTAGTTACCTGCCATTGTAGTTGTGTCACTGTGTCCCACCTGTGAATTGAGATAGATATAAATATATATATTTTTTGAACTACATAAAACTTGCGAATATACAACATTCTTCGCTGTCCAATTTAACTACGTAAAACTTAAGAATATACAACATTCTTCCATGTCCTATTGTTTGTGCATATAAATAGATTGTTAGGTTTACCTAACTCTTGAACATGCAGCATAAAATTGTCCATGGGAAAAGCAATCCGTATTCAGATCTATACCTGATTATTCTAATGATTGCCCTTTAGCTT
>NW_027063806.1:0-30234 GCF_032884065.1 Artemia franciscana
TTATGCGCCATTGTAGTTGTGTCCCTGTGTCCCACCTGTGAATATAGATAGATTTATATATGTGTTTCAAACTACGTAAAAATTGCGAATAAACAACATTCTTGGCTTTCCCATTGTCTGTCCATATACAAAGCCGTATGTACTAATAATGACGTCATATGCAAACGCTCTTTTTACAAACAAACAAACATGCATCCACACAACTCGTTTTTATATAGATAGATAGATAGATAGATACAATACAAATTAACTGCGTAAAACTTGCGAATATACAACATTCTTCGCTGTCCAATTGTCGCTGCATATAAATACATTGTCAGGTTTACCGACCCTCGAACATGCAACGTACAATTGTCCATGGGAAAAACAATCAGTATTAAGATCTATACCACATTTTTCTAATGATTGACCTTGAGCTTTGTTAATGGTGATTGCAAATACTAATCGAATTGGGAATTGCAATCTTTTAAATTGAAAAAAGCAGATCCGTTGGAATCATGGGAATGCGAGGAATAAGAACAGCCTCACCCTCATAAGGCCCTGTCAAGATTGTGGCCTCTATTAGGTTTTCCATTGTTTTTTTTTACGGCAAGTCGCGTGCCATTGCAAAGCTTTGGTGGGTTGATATTTCTTAAAAGTATTATTGGTACGCCTATTTTTAGTTGTAGCACGTGTGGTGGAAACCCTGAAGGATCTATGGAATTTAAAAATTCAGATGGATAATTAGCCGCTTCATTTGGTTCCAAAACTGTGTCGACTGACTTGTAAAGGACTGCCTGGTCTCGAATCTTGGTCAAAACAATATTGTTGATTTCGCGGACGTCTATATTTTTGGGTGCGAGAATCGCTCTTTCACTTAGCCATTTATTATTTTTATAATTTTTTAGAATATTTGGAAATACTTTTTCAATCAATTCATTTTTGGACGTCACTAAATTACAGAAATCAGCAGGTAGTTGTGTACGTCCTGAAATTGAGTCTACTGTTTGACCAGAGTCATCGTTTTGCAATCGGACACGCATATTTGTAGTTAATTTTAATATTTTTACGTGTGTCCATAAATTAGAATTTTTTAGGCAAGCATTCATTTCGTCTGCAGGAGTTAAACTACGTAAAAATTGTGAATATACAACATTCTTGGCTTTCCCATTGTCTCTACATATACAAAGCCGTATGTACTAATAATGACATCATATGCAAACGCTCTTTTTACAAACAAACAAACATGCATACACACAACTCGTTTTTATATAGATAGATAGATAGATAGATACAATACAAATTAACTGCGTAAAACTTGCGAATATACAACATTCTTCGCTGTCCAATTGTCGCTGCATATAAATAGATTGTCAGGTTTACCGACCCTCGAACATGCAACGTACAATTGTCCATGGGAAAAACAATCAGTATTAAGATCTATACCACATTTTTCTAATGATTGACCTTGAGCTTTGTTAATGGTGATTGCAAATGCTAATCGAATTGGGAATTGCAATCTTTTAAATTGAAAAGACAGATCCGTTGGAATCATGGGAATGCGAGGAATAAGAACAGCCTCACCCTCAAAAGGCCCTGTCAAGATTGTGGCCTCTATTAGGTTTTCCATTGTTTTTTTTTACGGCAAGTCGAGTGCCATTGCAAAGCTTTGGTGGGTTTATATTTCTTAAAAGTATTATTGGTACGCCTATTTTTAGTTGTAGCACGTGTGGTGGAAACCCTGAAAGATCTATGGAATTTAAAAATTCAGATGGATAATTAACCGCTTCATTTGGTTCCAAAACTGTGTCGACTGACTTGTAAAGGACTGCCTGGTCTCGAATCTTGGTCAAAACAATATTGTTGATTTCGTGGACGTCTATATTTTTGGGTGTGAGAATCGCTCTTTCACTTAGCCATTTATTATTTTTATAATTTTTTAGAATATTCGGAAATACTTTTTCAATCAATTCATTTTTGGACGTCACTAAATTACAGAAATCAGCAGGTAGTTGTATACGTCCTGAAATTGAGTCTACTGGGAGCTTTCCGTTTCCAATTGTCAGCAATTGATCTGAAAATGTTTGACCAGAGTCATCGTTTTGCAATCGGACACGCATATTTGTAGTTAATTTTAATATTTTTACGTGTGCCCATAAATTAGAATTTTTCAGGCAAGCATTCATTCGTCTTCAATGACTCTGGTGGTTTAGCCAATAGAGGAAGTTTAACTTTTCCTGAGGCGCAACACATTCCCATTGTTTCACCATTGAATTTCAAGGCCTTGCAATAGGGACAAATTTTAGACATTGTCCCGATTTGAACACATCTACTCAAGCTATAATCATCGACTGGGTTGTACCTGAATGCCAGGCGATAACTTTCAGGTTGCTCTGATTCCTCGGCACGCTTTCTTTTCTTACTTTCTCTATCAGCAGCAAGCCTGATTTCTTGCTGTTCTTGTTTATTCCTCGGCACGCTTTCTTTTCTTACTTTCTCTATCAGCAGCAAGCCTGATTTCTTGCTGTTCTTGTAATTCCTCGGCACGCCTTCTTTTTTCACTTTCTCTTTTAGCAGCAAGTCTGCTTCCGCGTTGCTCTGGTAGTTCCTCGGCACGCTTTCTGTTCTTTTTTTCTCTATCAGCCTCAAGCCTCTTTCCTTGCTGTTCTTTTGATTCCTCGGCACGCTTTCTGTTCTTTCTTTCTCTATCAGCCTCAAGCCTGTTTCCTTGCTGTTCTTTTGATTCCTCGGCACGCTTTCTGTTCTTTCTTTCTCTATCAGCCTCAAGCCTGTTTCCTTGCTGTTCTTTTGATTCCTCGGCACGCTTTCTTTTCTGACTTTCTCTATCAGCAGCAAGTTTTTTGGCATAGACTCTTTGAGCATCTTCATCGGCTTTTGCCATGGTAAGTTCATCAGTCATTGTAAACTTAAACATTAATAGATTTCTACGTGAACATATGTCTGAAATATCTTGAATGACGTCACCGTCAAAGCAAAAATGACGACAACTAATTTCATGACGTCAGTCAACACAGAAACATGACGTCACCTGATCCACAGACCGGGACACAAATGACGACCGGGACAGAGAGAATATAAACAACTATCGGGACACTCAAAGAGAAATTACAGACTGGGATACCGGGACACAAATGACGACCGGGACACAGGGAATATAAATGACGACCAGGACACAGGTATTTAAGAATATCGTTCAAAGACAAATTTTTAATTGTAAGAAGACCGTTGAAAGAGAAATTTCTAATTGTAAAATGACTGTAAGTTCAAGTTCAAGTTCATTTATTTATTAATCGCACATACATGTATATATATATATATATATATATATATATATATATATATATATATATGACATAGGCCAATGGGGAGACAAGCTCGAAAAACTAGGCCTAGACAAAGAATAAAATAATAACACACTACAATACAAAGATAAACATGACGGCAAAGATACAATAACACAACAATAGTATGAAAGTAGCAGCTAGCTCAGGATCATTCAATACTGTTGAAGAAATTAAGAAAGTAATATTATTAAATATAAATTAATACTGGAAGATAGCTGAGAGGCCCATAATCACCCAGAGCAACGAACCATACAAAAACTTTGCCTTACTAAAAAGATACTTAATTAATTAAAAATAATCCTGAACTAAATGAAATTTAAGTTTCCTTTTTATTAAATGGATAGAGGAAAATTCATCAATAAGAGCCTTGTGAGCATCCCAGCACCGAGCTATTGACAAAATTTAGATCTCTCAGTATTATATTTGTCAATGTAGATATCCTTTTTTTGTCGAGTGTTATAATTATGTAAATCTTGTGATTGGGAGAACAAACTTTGATGGAGGTAATATGGCGGTAATTTCTTAATGTCATAATTGATTTTGAAAAGAATTGCTCCAAAAGCAAATTGTTGAGTGACTGGAAGTATATCTAGATAAGCATATAAAGATGCAGTAGAAGACTTATTTGGAAGTTCAATAGATGATGGAATAAAAAGTTTAAGGATTCTTAGGGCTTTATTTTGTAAAATCTGTATTGGTTTAATATGGCTTTTAAATGTAGATAAATATACTAGAGAACAATAATTAATATTAGTCTGAATCAGAGCAAAATAAATACTTCGTAAAGCAGAGTAGGGCAAACAAAGCTTTAACCTTCGCATTAAACCAACATACCTTGAAATCTTTAATCGTAGATTTTGAATGTGTGTTTTAAAAGATAAGCTTTCGTCAATCACAAGTCCAAGGTACTTTGTCATTTTCACCCGAGATATTGATAATAGATACTTTGAAGAAGTAACTCGGGTAATACGAGGGCAGATATTTGACTTTCTGCCGTAAATTATGAAATTTGTTTTTGATACATTCAAAGCAATAAAATTTGAAGAACACCAATCAAGAACATTAGAAAATGCAGTATTCAGTTTTGTCTCCAACTCCTCGTCATTCTTTTCAGAAATTGAAACTGCCGTATCATCAGCAAAATGTGTGTTGAGACACGGGGATGTAAAAGCGCGGTGAAAATCATTTATATAAATTAAAAAAAGTAGAGGACCTAGGACAGAGCCCTGAGGTACCCCAACCTTCGAAGACTGATGTACAGGTGAAGAGAGAAAATTGCCTCCATCTAATCGTTGCTTTCTCATATCAAGATAAGATTTAACTAGATCCAACGCCGGTCCACGCACACCACAATTATCCAATTTACTAAAAAGAATACAATGGGATATTGTATCGAATGCTTTTTTAAAATCTACATATATTGTTGCTGGAATTTCACCTCTATCTAAGCATTCATGAATATATTGGATGAGAGCAACGGTAGCATGTTCAGTGTTGTGTCCAGACCGGAAACCAAACTGGAAATTTGTGAAGAAATTAGACGATTTAAGAAAGTCATAAAACCTCTTATAAATTGCCTTCTCAAGTATTTTAGAAAATGCTGACAAAATAGAAATAGGGCGGTAATTTGATGGATTTTCAGGAGAGTCACCTTTGTGAAGCGGAACTATCCGCACTTCTTTAAAAGCAGATGGGAAAACTCCAGTTTTAAATGAAAGATTAATTATATGCTGTAATGGTAATATTATTGCAGACAGTATTTCTTTAACAATTTTAGAACTAGACCCGTCAATTCCCGCTGAATTACCTGGATTTAGATCACACACTATTTTTGTTATTTCAGAATGAGAAATAGGCCCGAGAAAAATTGAATTACTTTGAGGAGACGGAAGGTATGAAGAAAAATGTTTATTACTACGTGAATCAAACTGGTTCATTACTGATGAAACAATTTTCTCTCCTATTTTAGCAAAATGAGTATTCAAAATATCAGCCACTTTCTCCGATTTATTAGTAGTCGAACCATCTTCTAAACTAATAACTTCAGAAAAATAAGACTTACTTTCTTTTTTTATAAAATAATTAATTAAAGACCACGTTTTGCGAGGAGAATTTTGAGCTTCTTCGAAAGACTTTTTATAATACAATTGTTTCGACAAACGTATCATTGTGGTTAATTTATTTTTGAAAATTCTAAAATTTTTAATATTATAATCAGTTGGATTCTTCAACTGCTTTTTAAATAACTGATTTTTTTTCTTAACTGATATCAAAATTCCAGACGTTATCCATGGCCTTATAGGAAATTTTTCTCTGCAACTTTTAATTGTAACAAATGGGCAACTAGAATCAAGGCGGCAATTGAAATTTCTTAGAAAATTATCAGTTGCCATATCTGTATCCTCCGTGGATATTACCTCCTGCCAATCCAATAGTCCAAGGCTTTCATTCAGGTGCTTTAATGTTATTTTATTTATTAACCGTCCTTGACGTCCTTGACCTACAATGGCAACACCCGAGGAAGCTGCTCAAAACGAATGTATTCATTCACGTGGAATACTAAAAATAATGTATTTGAACGTCGAAAACAGGGTAAGTCAGTCGACGGCCAACCTGACATCTTTAAAGATACCACGATAGGAAGACTCTACACCGTTCACCCCAATCAACATGAATGCTTCTTTCTACGCCTGCTTTTGGTGAATGTACCCGGTCCGACATCCTTTGAGTATTTGAGAACTGTAAACGGTACTATACATGACACTTACCGTAGTGCATGCCAAGCTCTGAATTTATTGGAGAATGACCAACACTGGGATAACTGCATCAATGACGCGTGCGAAACGTCAACCCCAAGTCAAATTCGTGCATTGTTTGGCATAATTTTAACAACTTGCTCTCCATCAGCTCCTACAGAGTTATGGGAAAAATATAAGTCAAAAATGTCCGAAGATATACTCCATCGAAAACAGTTAGAGACGTCAGATATGACTTTTGATTTTACATCAGAAATTTATAACTACACTTTAGTTATTATAGAAGATTTGTGCGTATGTATGGCAAACAAACCTCTTCAGGATTTGGGAATGCCTTCACCTAACTGTATCGCTGCTGTTTCGACATGTGTAGAATTGGATCGTGAACAAAGTTACAGTACGAGTGATCTATTGTCGTATGTACAAAATAACATTTCCAAGTTAACGTCGGAACAAAAAGACATTTATGATACGATAATGCATTGTGTCGATAACAACGTTGGAGAAATTTTCTTTTTGGATGCGCCAGGAGGTACTGGTAAAACGTTTGTGATAAAACTGATTCTGGCATCAATTCGATCAAAAAATGATATAGCGTTGGCAATTGCGTCGTCCGGAATAGCCACAACATTGCTGCCTGGTGGAAGAACTGCTCATTCCGCTTTGAAATTGCCTCTGAATTCGCATTCTACAGAAACTCCCACGTGCAATATTTCCAAATCATCTGGGATGGGTAAAGTATTGCAGCAATGCAAACTTATTATTTGGGATGAGTGCAAAATGGCACACAAAAAATCGCTCGAGGTTCTGGATCAATGCTTGAAAGATTTGAGAGGGAAGTCGAAACCCTTTGGCAGCACATTAATATTGCTTGCGGGAGATTTCAGGCAAACATTACCTATAATACCTAGATCAACTCCTGCAGACGAAATGAATGCTTGCCTGAAAAATTCTAATTTATGGGCACACGTAAAAATATTAAAATTAACTACAAATATGCGTGTCCGATTGCAAAACGATGACTCTGGTCAAACATTTTCAGATCAATTGCTGGCAATTGGAAACGGAAAGCTCCCAGTAGACTCAATTTCAGGACGTATACAACTACCTGCTGATTTCTGTAATTTAGTGACGTTCAAAAATGAATTGATTGAAAAAGTATTTCCGAATATTCTACAAAATTATAAAAATAATAAATGGCTAGGTGAAAGAGCGATTCTCGCACCCAAAAATATAGACTTCCACGAAATCAACAATATTGTTTTGACCAAGATTCGAGACCAGGCAGTCCTTTACAAGTCAGTGGACACAGTTTTGGAACCAAATGAAGCGGTTAATTATCCATCTGAATTTTTAAATTCCATAGATCTTTCAGGGTTTCCACCACACGTGCTACAACTAAAAATAGGCGTACCAATAATACTTTTAAGAAATATCAACCCAACAAAGCTTTGCAATGGCACGCGACTTGCCGTAAAAAAAAAACAATGGAAAACCTAATAGAGGCCACAATCTTGACAGGGCCTTTTGAGGGTGAGGCTGTTCTTATTCCTCGCATTCCCATGATTCCAACGGATCTGCCTTTTCAATTTAAAAGATTGCAATTCCCAATTCGATTAGCATTTGCAATCACCATTAACAAAGCTCAAGGTCAATCATTAGAAAAATGTGGTATGGATCTTAATACTGGTTGTTTTTCCCATGGACAATTGTACGTTGCATGTTCGAGGGTCGGTAAACCTGACAATCTATTTATATGCAGCGACAATTGGACAGCGAAGAATGTTGTATATTCGCAAGTTTTACGCAGTTAATTTGTATTGTATCTATCTATCTATCTATCTATCTATATAAAAACGAGTTGTGTGTATGCATGTTTGTTTGTTTGTAAAAAGAGCGTTTGCATATGACGTCATTATTAGTACATACGGCTTTGTATATGCACAGACAATGGGAAAGCCAAGAATGTTGTATATTCGCAATTTTTACGTAGTTTAACTCCTGCAGACGAAATGAATGCTTGCCTGAAAAATTCTAATTTATGGGCACACGTAAAAATATTAAAATTAACTACAAATATGCGTGTCCGATTGCAAAACGATGACTGTGGTCAAACATTTTCAGATCAATTGCTGGCAATTGGAAACGGAAAGCTCCCAGTAGTGGGAAAGCCAAAAATGTTGTATATTCGCAATTTTTATGTAGTTTGAAACACATACATAAATCTATCTATATTCACTGGTGGGACACAGGGACACAACTACAATGGCGCGTAACTAATATGGCGCGTAACGACTTACGCGCGCGGGGGGGGCTTGGGGGGGCGCGAAGCGCCCCACCAACTAGGTGTTGGGGTGGCGCGAAGCGCCACCCCAACAGCTAGTATATATATATATATATATTTATATGTCTCCGTCCTCATTTATATATCCCCCCTGTGCCCCTCCGGCGTCCCCGTTGTAGTTGTGTCCCTGTGTCCCGGTCGTCAGTTATATTCCCTGTGTCCCGGTGTCCCGGTCGTCATTTGTGCCCTAGTGTCTCGGTCTGTAATATCTCTTTGAGTGTCCCGGTCGTCATTTATATTCCCTGTGTCCCGGTCGTCATTTTTGTCCCTGTGTCCCGGTCTGTATTTTCTCTTTGAGTGTCCCGGTTGTCATTTATATTCCTTGTTTCCCGGTGTCGCGGTCGTCATTTGTGTCCCGGTGTCCCAGTCTGTAACGTCATAAAGTCTTCAATGGCTCTGGTGGTGCATCCAGTTGAGGAAGTTTAACTTTTCCTGAGGCTCAACACATTCCTATTGTTTCTCCATTAAATTCCAAGGCCTTGCAATAGGGACAAATTTTAGATATAGTCCCGATATGAACAGATCTACTCAAGCTATAATCATCGACTAGGCTGTACCTGAATGCCAGGCGATAATTTTCACGTTGCTCTTGTGACTCCTCGGCACGCTTTCTTTTGGCATTATCTCTTTGAGCCGCAAGCCTGTTTTCACGTTGTTCTTGTGATTCCTCGGTACGATTTCTTTTGGCATTATCTCTTTGAGCCTCAAGCCTGTTTTCACGTTGTTTTTGTGATTCCTCGGCACGCTTTCTTTTATTATTATCTCTTTGAACCGCGAGCCTGTTTTCACGTTGTTCTTGTGATGCCTTGGCACGATTTTTTGGTAATTTCTCTTGGAGACGTAAGCCTGTTTTTACGTTGTTCTTGTGATTCCTCGGCAGGCTTTCTTTACTTACTTTCTCTTTTAGCCGTAAGCCTTTTGGCATTAACTCTTTGAGCCGCTTCCTCGGCTGTTTCTTCTGCCATTGTAGGATTTATACTAAAATTTCTCTTTCAATTAACTCTTTGAGCAGCTTTCTCGGCTGTTTCTTCTGCCATTGTAGGATTTACACTGAAATTTCTCTTTGAATCGCCTCCTTATGTACTTATAATGACGTCATATACAAAGCCTTATATACTTATAATGATGTCATATGCGGACAAACACAAACTACATCTACTCAAGCTATAATCATCGACTGGGCTGTACCTGAATGCCAGGCGATTATACACGCATTGCTTTTATAATACAGCGACACGCTTTCTTTTTTACCTTCTCTATCAGAGAAGCCTGGTTTCGCGTTGCTCTGGTAGTTCCTCGACACGCCTTCTTTTTTTACTTTCTCTGTCAACTGCAAGTCTGGTGTCGCGTTGCTCTCGTGGTTCCTCGACACGCCTTCGTTGACGTAAATTGCACATTCCTAATCTAGCCCTTTCTCTTTTAACCGCAAGCCTGGTTTTGCGTTGCTCCAGTGTTTCGTCCTGGTGTTCAATTTTTGGTAACATTTGACATTTGACATTTGGTTACATTTGACACTAATTGAAACTTGGACAAATGTGTACCTTCTTTGTGTACCTAGCACTCTAAAGCTCAGCAATTTCTAATAAACCTCAAACTTTTGGGTTTCTGTTTTAAGGTTTTCGAATTACTTTAATCCACTGTCAAAATATATTGAAATATTTGTGCAATTACCAGTTTTTCATATTTTAAACAATTTAATAAAATTGAAAGAGCCTCAACTTTTTTTCAATGCTTATTATTCAAAAAAAAGTATTATCGAATACTTGATTAAGACAGAGTGGTAGAGAAAATGAAAAAGAACTGAAACCTTTTTTTAGTTTTTTTAAATAATTGCTTTTTTGTTTTTGTCTTTTTTTAGATTTTTGATGTTTTCTCAGTTTTTCTGTTATTTTAGTTTTCCTTTTTTATTTTTTTTTGGTTTCTTCTTTTTTTAATTTGTATTCTTTATTAGTTTTTTCCTCTTTTTTTAATTTTTTAGTTTTTTTAGTTTTTATCCTTTTCCCTTTTTTTTAGTTTTTTACCTTTTAAAGCTTTTTTTTCTCTTTTTTAGTTTTCTTTTTTTCTTTATTTTTTATTTTTTTCTCCTTTCTCGATTTTTCCTTTTTTAGTTTTTTTCTTTTTAGTTTTTTCTTTTTTCTTTTTTTAGTTTCTTATTTTTTAACTTTCTTTTTTTTTAGTTTTTTTCTTTTTTAGTTTTTTCTTTTTTTTTATTTTCTTTTAGTTTTTTTCTTTATACTTTTTTCTTTTTTAGCTTTTTCAGTTTTTTTTAGTTTTTTTTAAGTTTTTGACCTTTTTTTATTTTTTTATTTTTTGTTTCTTTTATAACGGTAATAACGTTTAACAGTAAAGATAGTTTAACAGACGGACATACAACTTATTTCTATATATATAGATAGACTAGCTGGGTCATTGGATTATTAAAGCAATTCAAGTTTCTAACAATGATATCTACTAAGCATCAAAGTTTTCTCAGTTTTTTTGTTATTTTAGTTTTCCTTTTTTATTTTTTTTTAGTTTCTTCTTTTTTTAATTTGTATTCTTTATTAGTTTTTTCCTCTTTTTTTAGTTTTTTAGTTTTTTTAGTTTTTATCCTTTTTTCCATTTTTTTTAGTTTTTTACCTTTTAAAGCTTTTTTATTTTTTTTCTCTTTTTTAGTTTTCTTTTTTTCTTTATTTTTTAGTTTTTTCTCCTTTCTCGGTTTTTCCTTTTTTAGTTTTTTTCTTTTTAGTTTTTTCTTTTTTCTTTTTTTAGTTTCTTTATTTTTTAACTTTCTTTTTTTTATTTTTTTCTTTTTTAGTTTTTTCTTTTTTTTTTTATTTTTTTTTATTTTTTTTCTTCTTTATACTTTTTTATTTTTTAGCTTTTTCAGTTTTTTTATTTTTTTTTTAAGTTTTTGACCTTTTTTTTATTTTTTTATTTTTTGTTTCTTTTATAACGGTAATAACGTTTAACAGTAAAGATAGTTTAACAGACGGACATACAACTTATTTCTATATATATAGATAGACTAGCTGGGTCATTGGATTATTAAAGCAATTCCAGTTTCTAACAATGATATCTACTAAGTATCAAAGTTTCGGTTTTCTTTTTTAAGATTTTTAAATTCTTGTAATTTCTTGTTTTCTAATTAAAAATTTTTTGTTTAATTTTTTTCTTCTCTATTTTTTCTTTTTTCTTTTTTTTAGTTTTTTTCTTTTTTTTCTTTTTAGTTTTTTTTAGTTGTTTACCTTTTTTAGTTTTTTTTTCCTCTTTTTTTATTTCATTTTTCTTCTTTATTTTTTAGTTGTTTTTTTTTTCGGAACGTGCCCCAGCAACACGTGTGCAAGGTGCTAATTTTTAACTGCGTAAAACTTGCGGATATACAACTGGTAATTCCTCTGATATACTCTGGTAATTCCTCGACACGCATTCTTTTTTCACTATCTCTTTCAGCCGCAAGCCAGGTTTCGCGTTGCTCTTGTTACATCGACGCGATTTCTTTTGGTAATTTCTCTCTTAGCTGCAAGCCTACCCCCCCCCCCCTAAAGCAACACATATGGAAGGTGCTAATTTTTAACTGCGTAAAACTTGTTAATATACAACATTCTTCGCTGTCCCATTGTATCTGCATATAAATAGATTGTCCGGTTTACCTACTCTAGAACATGCAACATATAATTGTCCATGGGAAAAACAATCCGTATTAAGATCTATACCGCATTTTTCTAATGATTGCCTTTGAGCTTTGTTTATGGTGATTGCAAATGCTCATCGAATTGGGAATTGCAATCTTTTACTTGAAAAGTCAGATTCGTTAAAATCATGGGAATGCGAGGAATAAGAACAGCCTCACCCTCAGAAGGCCCTGTCAAGATTGTTGCCTCTATTACGCTTTCCATTGTTTTTTTTTTTTTTACTGCAAGTCGCGTGCCATTGCAAATCTTTGGGTTAATTTTTTGCAACAGTGTTATTGGAACGCCTATTTGTAGTTGTTGCATGCATGGTGGAAACCCTGGGAGATCCAAGGAATTTAAAAATTCTGATTGATAGTTGACCGCTTCATTTGATAATAGAACTATGTCGACTGACTTGTAAATAAATGCCTGGTCTCTAATCTTGGTCAGAATAATATTGTTGATTTCGTGGACTTCTTTGTTCTTGGCTGCCAGAATCGCTTGTTCGCTTAGCCATTTATTATTTTTACAATTGGTTAGAATATTCAGAAATACTTTTTCAACCAAATCATTTTTGACGTCACTAAATTACAGAATTCAGGAGGCAGTTGTATACGTCCTGAAATTGAGTCAACTGGGAACATTCCGTTTCCAGTTGTTAGCAATTGATCTGAAAATGTTTCACGAGAGTGACCGTTTTGCAATCGGACGCGCATATTTATAGTTAATTTTAATGTATTTACGTGTGCCCATAAACAAGAATTTTTCAGGCAAGCATTTATTTCATCCGCAGGTGTCGATCTAGGAATAATTGGTAATGTTTGCCTGAAATCTCCCGCAAGCAATATTAATGTGCTGCCAAAGGGTTTAGAATTTCCTCGTAAACCTTGTAATGATCGCTCGAGATCCTCGAGCTATTTTTTGTGTGCCATTGTGCACTCGTCCCAAACAATAAGTTTGAATTGATGCAATACTTTACTCATCCCTGATGATTTGGAAATGTTGCACGTGGGAGTTTCTGTAGATTGCATATTCAGAGGCAATTTCAAAGCGGAATGAGCAGTTCTCCCACCAGGCAGCAACGTTGCGGCTATTCCGGACGACACAGTGCATTATCTGGACGACATCGTGCATTATCCTGAAGAGGTTGGTTTGCCATACATACGCACAAATCTTCAATCATAACTAAAGTGCAGTTATAAATTTCTTTTGTAAAGTCCAAGGTCATATCTGACCTCTCTAGCCATATACGGTGGAGTATATCCTCGGCCATTTGCGATTTGTATTTCTTCCATAACTCTATAGGAGATGAAGGGGAGCAAGTTGTCACTATGATTCGAAAAATTGCGCGAATTTCACCTGGAGTTGACGTTCCTCATGCGTCATTGATGCATTTATCCCAGTGTTGGTCGTTCTCCAATAAATTCAGAGCTTGGCATGCACTACGATAAGTGTCATGTATAGTCCCGTTTACAGTTCTCAATTGCTCAAAGGACGTCGGGTCAGTTGCATTAACCAAAAACAGGCGGAGAAAGAAGCATTCATCTTGATTGGGGTGAATGGTGTAGATTTTGTAGATTATTAGCATTCCATGTGTAATGCATGGGCACTTCAGAATACAGCAGTTTTTTTGCTAAAGAATCATTTTGAGATAACGCAAAGAAAGCAGTTAACGTTGTATCCGGTGGATTCATGGCTCTTTGTTACACGTTCGATTCCGAAAAATAAACACGTTGACCATTCTGTAAATGTTCCGCTAAGTGAAGAACAGCTGGACTTCGTTCATGTATCGGAAATGAAAGAATACGCCACACAGCTTCATTGCTGTTTATGTATCTTCCAGCCTGATATTGTACGACTTCATTGATATCACTGATTTCGGACTGCAAGCCAAAAACTGCCATGTCGCTGTCTTTGTTGACGTATTTACAAATGTATTTGATTGCCTTTACGGAATTACAATAGTCCATGTTTATGTGCGCATTGAAAGTTTTTGATAATAAAGGTGAATATGGAACAACCCACTGGCTATCTACTTTGATGTAACGGTTACGCGACTTTCTGATTGCTGATTTTCCGCCATCTTCGGTAGACCTTCTTCTATATAAAGGGTATCCATCATTACCGGTAATTGTGTTAGGTACTAAAATTCGAGGATCTTGCTTTGTGTACCTTCCTCTGTCCATGCATGGTGAATTTTTATTAAGTCCATGTATCATATTTTTTACCACAACATCATATAATACCTTATCGACATTTTCATCAGGTATTTCAGCGGAAATCACATCGTCAATTTCATTAGAAGTAATTTAATCATGTAGACAGATTAAAATATGTGCGTGTAGCAATCCTCGTTTTTGCCATTCCACTAAGTACATCCAGCATCGCACTGACCCAAACACTTTAAGTTTTACTATGTAGTTTATCAGTGATTTCAACTTTTGCCGCAAGACACGGGCCGTAATGTCATGTCTAGGAACCGGCGATTGTCCAGGAAGTAAAAGTTGCTGTATCTCGTCCCAAGATGGATTACATGTAAGTGTAATAAATAAATCTGGACGACCATAGAGACGAACATACGCAATAGCATCTTGAGCATATTCATGCATATGACGGGGACCGCCAGGATATGACGAAGGTAAAATCGTTAATCTTCCAACGTTAGTGGTATTACCGTCATTTACAACTGCATCTCGCAAATGAATGTATTGTTCAGAGTGGAGTTTGGTCTGATTCAGATGGATAAATAGCAAACGTTCTGATCCAATCTTTGCATACATATCAACAATATTTTTGTGAAACAATTGACGGCATTTTAAAATATAATTTTCGTCATTGGGACGAATCATTAGTCTATAGGAATAATAATTGATTGCGCTGCATTTCTTATCCGTTTGTTTGTTAGTGGATGGATCTATCATTTTATTATTAAAGTGATAGCTGTTGGCTCCATCCCAAAAAATGATAGGTTATTGTAGGGCATCGTAGCATCGATGAGTTTCAGCAATTCTTACCAACTGAGCGTTTCGCTTATTAAGAATAATATCTCTAGGTAAAAACTGATCACCGACCATAACGAATGCCACTTCGTCGATAGTTGGAGCATTGTATCTACGCACTTGTTGGCCAGTAGGCGTTTTGTGAGCGGAAATAATAATTTTATGCGTATCAGTAGGCATCAAATCGATTGCTTGTTTTGAACAGGCGCACTAAATCATTATATTCGTGGAAAAGATGTTTTAATTGGGAAACGATAGTCCTTTCAACGTCGGGAGAAATTTCGCAGCGTGTATTCAATTCAGAATTGCTATCACTGATGAAGTACAGTTGTAAAAATTTATGATTCTCACCTGAGAATGGTAGAAGGGACCCTTCTACCATTATTGAAGGCATAAATTGATCTTGATTTTCGATTTGGGCACCAAACGACGTCATTTGGAAACATGAGTTATGTTTTCTGAATTTTGATAAAAAATGGTTAGATTCTAATGTAGTTCCAGTAACCAAAGTCTTCAATGGCTCAGATGGTGCAGCCAGTTGAGGAAGTTTTACCTGAGGCGCAACACATTCCCATTGTTTCACCATTAAATTTCAAGGCTTTGCAATTGGGACAAGTTTTAGACATAGTCCCGATTTGAACACATCTACTCAAGCTATAATCATTGACTGGGCTGTACCTGAATGCCAGGCGATAATTTTTACGTTGCTCTTGTGATTCCTCGGCACGCTTTCTTTTGGTATTATCTCTTTGATCCTCAAGCATGTTCTCACGCTGGTCTTGTGATTCCTCGGCACCCTTTTTTGGCATTATCTCTTTGAGCCGCGAGCCTATTTTCACGTTGTTCTTGTGATTCCTCGGCGCGATTTTTTTGGTAATTTCTCTTTGAGACGCAAGCCTGTTTTCACGTTGTTCTTGTGATTCCTCGGCACGCTTTCTTTTCTTACTTTCTTTTTTAGCCACAAGCCTTTTGGCATTAACTCTTTGAGCAGCTTCCTCGGCTGTTTCTTCAGCCATTGTAGGATTTATACTAAAATTTATCGCACGATTTGATTCCTCGGCTGTTTTTTCTGCCATTGCAGGATTTATACTAAATATTCTCTTTTAATCGCAAATCGCAATAATGACGTCATATACAAAGCCTTATATACTTATAATAACATCAACTTATAATGACGTCATATACAAACATACAAAATGTTTGTATGTAAATGTAAATGGGGCCACCAGGGCCCTGGTGGGGTAGGCGTTGTAAGCTATGCCCTGGGGGCTTACACAGTTCTTATGGTAGGGATGTTCGTGTAAACGTAAGAGAAGCCTCATTTGATTGGAAATTTATTGGACAATATCTACAAGTGAGCTTGTAGGGGGCTTAATCAATACAGCAACATTACAAATAAGACAACTAAGAAAACCAATAATACAATATTAAGACATTTTAAGACACAAACAAGACAACCAAGACAACAAATAACACAGCATATATTTTGCACATTTACGTATGGAACTGAATACTGGTACACACACTTAAAACAAATTAAAATAGATACATTTCAATATAAAACGAGACTAGTATATTTACATATGGTACATTTACCATATGGACAATGGTACATTTGTGCATAGGACTCAACATTGGTTCGTTTACAAATAGAACTGAACACTGGTACACTAACTTTAAAAAATTGAACATTGGTCATTTGTATATAGAACAGCACTGGTACAGCTACATATAAATCTGAACATTGGTACACATGCAAACAGAAATAAACATTGGTACACTTATATATACAACTGAATACAGGAATATCGTGGTTGTAGCAGTAGCTACAACCTTGCAAGAGACGAGGAAGTTTCAACATCCTTGGGGGTTTCTGTTGCCTCAACTCTCATTTTTATTCAAAGAATGGATCTTTCAGATTTTGTACCTTCCCCTTGAGCGTGGAAACAGTTCCCCTGTGTTGAAATAAGGACGGCTTATGCTTTGGCCAGAGAAGATTTTTCGTTTCTTTACACTGAAATTTCTGTTCTAAATTACAGAACTTAGACTCAATGAGCGGATCAATCATCCAATCTGCTGGAAGATCATTGTAAAACATTACTAGAAATTGTATCATATATTTCAAATCATACGAGTGAAACATTTTTCCAATGAATCCTAGGCTGCTAAGATCAGAAACGAACCATTTTTGTTTCTTTCTTTCCATTTTTGAAGCATATTTTTTTATTTGGCTTATATAAGTATTATGGGCAACAATGTCATCTTCTAGTTGTACATAAAAAGTGCCTTGTGTTTTTGCAAATTCCATTAATAGAGCGTAATCCAAGCTTTGCTTACTTCTCCAATGAACTCTCTCAATCGGATCACCTATTCTGATCGGTAATGTAGACCAGTCTGGATAATATGCCTTGTTTGGTGAGATAACCTGCAGAATTCCTTTCTCGATTTCACTTGAAAACTTCCATTTTATTTGGTTGTAAGTTGATTCTACATATTGTTCGTCTACAGATGCAAGAAGTACAATAAATTTGCAGTCCAATAGGTCTTCGACTCGTGCACTCTCTCTTAAGAGGCTTTGAAGAGTATCACTAACATAGGATACTCCTTCTCGCTCCGCAGTGGGAATTCCGAAAACTAAAGTAGCTGGATATTGGCTACCAGTTATGACAGGAGTGTGGATTTTGACTCGTAGGGAGTTTGGATCTGCTAAATGGGGAAGGAAAGGAGCAGCAGACGGCATCTTCAAAAATATCGTATTTTCAGGTGCACTAACTGGAGTAGTCTCAACAGCCCCTGTCAAATAATAAACGAAAATAAATTTTGTAATTACAATGAAATTCATTTTGCTAAGAGCCAAGAATTGTCTTACTTAGTGGGGTTCAAGTGTTGGCATCAGATTTTCTTTAGATTTTATTATTTTTTGACTTTCTTATTTCAAAAATATGGAGGTTTATAATTGGTAATTATTTTTGAGGAATTTCGTTTTTTTTCAATTTTTGTGTCTTTTTTGGTTTTGAGCCTAATGGTTGTATCTGAAACGTTTGACTAAACCGACAATGTTCTCCCCTCCTCAACACCCCGCTCTTACACTAAAGTATTTTTATCGTTTTAAAAAGTAGAGTTGTAACCAAGAGTCAAACTTTAGCATAAAGAGCGGGGTGTTGAGGAGGAGACAGCCCTTTAAATATACGGAATAATTTCTGTTCATTTTAATTTTTAATATCGCTCCTTACTTGCATTTAAAAAAACTTATTTTTCTTATTTAATAACCTAGTAAGAGACGATCACGTCTAATACTAAGAAATATAATAATCTATTGCTCCAAAAATAGAGTAAGATCGAAACAAGAAGTACACTGTTAGAACCGCCTTGTCTGAAGGCAGAATTTAGAAAACTTACCGTCCCTTGGCTTGAACTACAAGGGAAATTTAATGGCTGAAACCACAGTACTCTGCATAAATGGCATCTTTTTTTCTTTCTTTCTTTATTCTTTTTCAATGATAGTGGGACTCCGGAACATCGTAGAGAGCTGTTTAAAGGCTCATTTAAAGAAAATTTATTGGGTTAAAAATAATTTGTAATAATTTTTTTTTAAATATAATCAAGTTTTACAAAAAAACTGCATTTTTCTATAACACTGTAGGAGCTTCTATTATTCTGGTATCAAGAGTTTGTCACCTCTACGTCTTTCGGTAATTAAAAAAAAAAACATTTAAAGCAAGATCAATATTTTTACAAAGAAAGGCATTTTCATATGCTAGATAATGAATGACGTCATAGTTTTATTAGAACTAAGACTAAATAGAAAAACACAATATTATGACGTTAGCTCTGATTAAACTTATTATTAACTAGCTGCTGGTGTGGCGCTTCGCGCCACACCAATACCTAGTTGGTGGGGGCGCTCCCCCCCCCCCCCAAGCCCCTGCGCGCGTAAGTCGTTACGCGCCATATTAGTTACGCGCCATTGTAGTTGTGTCCCTGTGTCCTACCTGTGAATATTGATATCTATATAAAAATAAGTTGTCTGTGGGTTATGTCTGTCGAGTGACGTCATGTTATCATGTCGTCATGAAGTTAGTTGTCGTCATGTTTGTTATGGCGATGACGTCATTAAAGGTATTTAAGAAAATCGTTCAAAGACAAATTTTTAATTGTGAGAAGATCGTGGACGGAAAAATGTTTAATTGTAAAATGACTGAAGAACCTACAATGGCAACATTCAAAAACGAATGTATTCAAGCCGAAGTAGCTGAGTTGGTAAAGCGTTATGTTCCAGGTTCCAGGTCCGAGAGGTTCCAGGTTCGAACCTTGGCTTTAGCATTAATACAAAATAAGAAAAAAACTAAAAAAGGTAAAAACTACAAAAAGAAACTAAAAAGAAAATACTAAAAAAACTAAAAAAGCCAAGAACTAAAAAAAAGTAAAATACTAAAAACTAAAAAAGAAAAAAAACTAAAAAAATTTAAAAAAAGGTAAAAACTAAAAAAAAAACTAAAAAAAAAAAAAAAAACTAATAAAAAAAAACTAAAAAAAACTAAAAACTGAAAAAGAAAAAAAAAACTGAAAAATAAAGGAGAAAAAGAAAACTAAAAACCGGGACACAGGGAATATAAATGACGACCGGGACACTCAAAGAGAAATTACAGACTGGGACACTGGGACACAAATAACGACCGGGAGATATAAATGAAGACCGGAACACTCAAAGATAAATTACAGACCGGGACACAAATGACGACCGGGACACAGGGAATATAAATGACTACTGGGACGCTCAAAGAGAAATTACAGACTGGGACACTGGGACACAAATGCCGACCGGGATACTGGGAATATAAATTACGACCGGGACACAGGGACGCAAATACAAGGGGGATGCTGGGGGCACAGGGGGATATATAAATGACGACGGGGACACAGGGAATGTTCGATTAGCAATCACCATCAACAAAGCTCAAAGGCAATCATTGGAAAAATGCGGTATAGATCTGAATACGGATAGTTTTTCCCATGGACAATTATATGTTGCATGTTCAAGCGAAGAATGTTGTATATTCGCAAGTTTTACATAGTGAAAAACAAAAATCTATACTCACAGATGGGACATAGGGATACAACTACAATGGCGCGTAATGACTTACGCGCGCGAGGGGCTTGGTGGGGGCAAAGCGCCCCCATCAACCAGGTGTTAGTGTGGCGCGAAGCGCCACACCAACAGCTAGTATATATATATATATATATATATATATATATATATATATATATATCTATATATATAAAAATAAGTTGTCTGTCTGTCTGTGGATCAGGTGATGTCATGTTTCTGTGTTGACTGACGTCATGAAATTAGTTGTCGTCATTTTTGCTTTGACGGTGACGTCATTAACGGTATTTGAACGCAAAACCGCGCAGTTAGATGAAAATCCACCTGGACAGCGAGAGTCAAAACATATCAAAACTGAAAATAATAGCGATGATGATTGGGTTTGGGATTTTGACTTGGATAAGGTCATCAATGCCTACCAGATTTAAGTTAAAAAAACAAAGGTTCGTCGATATGTACTTCATAGTGACGCTGAAAAATAAAGAAGAAAAAGAAAACTGAAAAAAGAAAAAAGGTAAAAAACTAAAAAAAAACTAAAAAGAAAAAACACTCAAAGAGAAATTACAGACCGGGACACAAATGACGACCGAGACAGAGGGAATATAAGTGACGACCGGGAACCTCAAAGAGAAATTACAGACTGGGACACCCGGACACAAATCACGACCGGGACACAGGGAATATAAATGACGACCGGGACACTGGGACACAACTACAACGGGGACGCCGGGGGCACAGGCGGGATATATAAATGACGACCGGGACACAGGGATTGTTCGAATAGAAATTACAGACCGGGACACCGGGACACAAATGACGACCGGGACACAGGGAATATAAATGACGACCGGGACACTCAAAGAGAAATTATAAACTGGGACACCGGGACACAAATGACGACCGGGACACAGGGAATATAAATGACGACCGGGACACAGGGACACATCATTAGAATAATGAGGTATAGATCTGAATACGGATTGTTTTTCCCATGGACAATTATATGTTGCATGTTCAAGAGTCAGTAAACCTGACAATCTATTTTTATGCACAGACAATGGGACAGCGAAGAATGTTGTATATTCGCATGTTTTACGTAGTTAAAAACATATATTTATATCTATCTCTATTCACAGGTGGGACACAGGGACACAACTACAATGGCGCGTAACGACTTACGCGCGCGGGGGGGCTTGGGGGGTGGCGCGAAGCGCCCCACCAACTAGGTGTTGGGGTGGCGCGAAGCGCCACCCCAACAGCTAGTATATATATATATATATATATACTAGCTGTTGGGGTGGTGCTTCGCGCCACCCCAACACCTAGTTGGTGGGGGCGCTTCGCGCCCCCCCAAGTCCCCCCGCGCGCGTATGTCGTTACGTGCCATATTAGTTACGCGCCATTGTAGTTGTGTCCCTATGTCCCACCTGTGAATATAGATTGTCAGGTTTACCGACTTTTGAACATGCAACGCATAATGGTCCATGGGAAAACAATCCGTATTCAGATCTATACCTCATGATTCTATTGATTGCCCTTGAGCTTTGTTGACTCAGGTTTGATATGTTTTGACTCTCGCTGTCCAGGTGGATCTTCATCTAACTGGGCGGTTTTGCGTTCTTTAGCCTCAAGCCTGTTTCCTTGCTGTTCTTTTGATTCCTCGTCACGCTTTCTTTTCTGACTTTCTCTATCAGCAGCAAGTTTTTTGGCATAGACTCTTTGAGCATCTTCATCGGATATATATATATATATATATATATATATATATATATATATATATATATATATATATATATATATATATATATATATACTAGCTGTTGGGGTGGCGCTTCGCGCCACCCCAACACCTAGTTGGTGGGGGCGCTTCGCGCCCCCCCCCCCCCCCAAGCCCCCCCGCGCGCGTAAGTCGTTACGCGCCATAATAGTTACGCGCCATTGTAGTTGTGTCCCTATGTCCCACCTGTGAATATAGATAGATATATATATATATGGTTTTAACTACGTAAAACTTGCGAATATACAACATTCTTTGCTGTCCCATTGTCTTTGCATATAAATAGATTGTCAGGTTTACCGACTCTTGAACATGCAACATATAATGGTCCATGGGAAAACAATCTGTATTCAGATCTATACCTCATGATTCTAATGATTGCCCTTGAGCTTTGTTGATGGTGATTGCTAATCGACCATTCCCTGTCCCGGTGTCCCGGTCGTCATTTACATCCCCCTGTTTCCTCCGGTGTCCCCGTTGTAGTTGTGTCCCTGTGTCCCGGTCGTCATTTATATTCCCTGTGTCCCGGTCGTCATTTGTATCCCGGTGTCCCGGTCTGTATATACATTCGTTTTTTAGTTTTGTTTTTCTCCTTTATTTTTTTCTTTTTTTTTTCTTTTTTAGCTTATTTAGATTTTTAGATTTTTTAGTTTTTTTATTAGTTTTTAGTTTTTTTTTCTTTTTAGTTTTTTTGTCCCGGTCGTCATTTATATCCCCCTGTTTCCCCCGGTGTCCCCGTTGTAGTTGTGTCCCTGTGTCCCGGTCGTCATTTATATTCCCTCTGTCCCGGTCGTCATTTGTATCCCGGTGTACCGGTCTGTATATACATTCGTTTTTTAGTTTTGTTTTTCTCCTTTATTTTTTTCCTTTTTTTTTCTTTTTTAGTTTATTTAGATTTTTAGATTTTTTAGTTTTTTTATTAGTTTTTAGTTTTTTTTTCTTTTTAGTTTTTTTGTAGTTTTTACCTGAAAATTTTTTTTAGTTTTTTCCTTTTTTTCTTTTTAGTTTTTTATTGGTTTTTACCTTTATGTTAGCTTATTTTTCAGTTTTTTCCTTTTTTTATTAGTTTTTAGTTTTTTTGTAGTTTTTGCCTTTTTTTAGTTTTTTCAGTTTTTTTTTAGTTTTTTATTGGTTTTTACCTTTATTTTAGCTTATTTTTCAGTTTTTTCCTTTTTTTTATTTTTTTTTAGTTTTTAGTTTTTTTAGTTTTTTACCTTTTTTTAGTTTTTTTAGTTTTTTTAGTTTTTTAGCTTTTTTATTTTTTTTATTAGTTTTTAGTTTTTTTTTGTAGTTTTTGCCTTTTTTTTAGTTTTTTTAGTTTTTTAGCTTTTTTATTAGTTTTTAGTTTTTTTTGTAGTTTTTGCCTTTTTTTAGTTTGACAACTTATTTTTATATATATAGATAGTTTTTTTTTTTTACTTATGTCCTGGTCGTCATTTATACTCCCTGTGTCCCGGTGCTTTGTTGATTGCTAATCGAACATTCCTTTTGTCCTGGTCGCTTTCTCTTTGAGTGTCGTCATTTATTAGTTTTTTCCTTTTTTTCTTTTTAGTTTTTTATTGGTTTTTACCTTTATTTTAGCTTATTTTTCAGTTTTTTCCTTTTTTTTAGTTTTTTTTTATTTTTTATTTTTTTTAGTTTTTTACCTTTTTTTAGTTTTTTTAGTTTTTTTAGTTTTTTAGCTTTTTTACTTTTTTTATTTGTTTTTAGTTTTTTTTGTAGTTTTTGCCTTTTTTTAGTTTTTTCAGTTTTTTTTTTAGTTTTTTATTGGTTTTTACCTTTATAGTTTTTTTAGTTTTTTAGCTTTTTTATTTTTTTTATTAGTTTTTAGTTTTTTTTGTAGTTTTTGCCTTTTTTTAGTTTTTTCAGTTTTGACGTCACCTGATCCAGTTTTTTCAGGTGACGTCACCTGACACATCCATCCTGTTTTTTATTGGTTTTTACCTTTATTTTAGCTTATTTTTCAGTTTTTTCCTTTTTTTTTAGTTTTTTTTAGTTTTTAGTTTTTTTAGTTTCTTACCTTTTTTTAGTTTTTTTAGTTTTTTTAGTTTTTTAGCTTTTTTATTTTTTTTATTAGTTTTTAGTTTTTTTGTAGTTTTTGCCTTTTTTTAGTTTTTTTAGTTTTTTAGCTTTTTTATTAGTTTTTAGTTTTTTTTGTAGTTTTTGCCTTTTTTTTTAGTTTTTTTAGTTTTTTAGCTTTTTTATTTTTTTTATTAGTTTTTAGTTTTTTTGTAGTTTTTGCCTTTTTTTAGTTTTTTCAGTTTTGACGTCACCTGATCCAGTTTTTTCAGGTGACGTCACCTGATCCATCCACAGATCCACACACAGACAACTTATTTTAATATATATAGATATAATCTGGCGTAACGGACAGACAACTTATTTTTATATATATAGATATATATATATATCTATCTATCTATATAAAAATAAGTTGTCTGTCTGTGGATGTGTGGATGGATGTGTGGATGGATGTGTCAGGTGACGTCACCTGAAAAAACTGGATTAGGTGACGTCAAAACTGAAAAAACTAAAAAAAGGCAACAACTACAAAAAAAACTAAAAACTAATAAAAAAAATAAAAAAGCTAAAAAACTAAAAAAACTATAAAGGTAAAAACCAATAAAAAACTAAAAAAAAAACTGAAAAAACTAAAAAAAGGCAAAAACTACAAAAAAAACTAAAAACTAATAAAAAAAGTAAAAAAGCTAAAAAACTAAAAAAACTAAAAAAACTAAAAAAAGGTAAAAAACTAAAAAAAATAAAAAATAAAAAAAAAACTAAAAAAAAGGAAAAAACTGAAAAATAAGCTAAAATAAAGGTAAAAACCAATAAAAAACTAAAAAAAAAAAGGAAAAAACTAATAAATGACGACACTCAAAGAGAAAGCGACCAGGACAAAAAACTAAAAAAAAAGGCAAAAACTACAAAAAAACTAAAAACTAATAAAAAAAATAAAAAAGCTAAAAAACTAAAAAAACTAAAAAAAGGTAAAAAACTAAAAAAACTAAAAACTAAAAAAAAACTAAAAAAGGTAAAAACTAAAAGAACTAAAAAAGAAAAAAATAAATGACGACACTCAAAGAGAAAGCGACCAGGACAAAAGGAATGTTCGATTAGCAATCAACAAAGCACCGGGACACAGGGAGTATAAATGACGACCAGGACACAAGTAAAAAAAAAAATTAACAAAACTAAAAAGAAGGTAAAAACTACAAAAAAACTAAAAAGAAAAAAAAACTAAAAACTAATAAAAAAACTAAAAAATCTAAAAATCTAAATAAACTAAAAAAGAAAAAAAAAGGAAAAAAATAAAGGAGAAAAACAAAACTAAAAAACGAATGTATATACAGACCGGTACACCGGGATACAAATGACGACCGGGACACAGGGAATATAAATAACGACCGGGACACAGGGACACAACTACAACGGGGACACCGGGGGAAACAGGGGGATGTAAATGACGACCGGGACACCGGGACAGGGAATGGTCGATTAGCAATCACCATCAACAAAGCTCAAGGGCAATCATTAGAATCATGAGGTATAGATCTGAATACAGATTGTTTTCCCATGGACCATTATATGTTGCATGTTCAAGAGTCGGTAAACCTGACAATCTATTTATATGCAAAGACAATGGGACAGCAAAGAATGTTGTATATTCGCAAGTTTTACGTAGTTAAAACCATATATCTATATATATAAAAATAAGTTGTCTGTGGATGGATGTGTGGATGGATGTGTGGATGGATGTGTCAGGTGACGTCACCTGAAAAAACTGGATTAGGTGACGTCAAAACTGAAAAAACTAAAAAAAGGCAAAAACTACAAAAAAAACTAAAAACTAATAAAAAAAATAAAAAAGCTAAAAAACTAAAAAAACTATAAAGGTAAAAACCAATAAAAAACTAAAAAAAAAACTGAAAAAACTAAAAAAAGGCAAAAACTACAAAAAAAAACTAAAAACTAATAAAAAAAGTAAAAAAGCTAAAAAACTAAAAAAACTAAAAAAACTAAAAAAAGGTAAAAAACTAAAAAAAATAAAAAATAAAAAAAAACTAAAAAAAAGGAAAAAACTGAAAAATAAGCTAAAATAAAGGTAAAAACCAATAAAAAACTAAAAAAAAAAAGGAAAAAACTAATAAATGACGACACTCAAAGAGAAAGCGACCAGGACAAAAAACTAAAAAAAAAGGCAAAAACTACAAAAAAACTAAAAACTAATAAAAAAAATAAAAAAGCTAAAAAACTAAAAAACTAAAAAAAGGTAAAAAACTAAAAAAACTAAAAACTAAAAAAAAACTAAAAAAGGTAAAAACTAAAAGAACTAAAAAAGAAAAAAATAAATGACGACACTCAAAGAGAAAGCGACCAGGACAAAAGGAATGTTCGATTAGCAATCAACAAAGCACCGGGACACAGGGAGTATAAATGACGACCAGGACACAAGTAAAAAAAAAAATTAACAAAACTAAAAAGAAGGTAAAAACTACAAAAAAACTAAAAAGAAAAAAAAACTAAAAACTTATAAAAAAACTAAAAAATCTAAAAATCTAAATAAACTAAAAAAGAAAAAAAAAGGAAAAAAATAAAGGAGAAAAACAAAACTAAAAAACGAATGTATATACAGACCGGTACACCGGGATACAAATGACGACCGGGACACAGGGAATATAAATAACGACCGGGACACAGGGACACAACTACAACGGGGACACCGGGGGAAACAGGGGGATATAAATGACGACCGGGACAAAAAAACTAAAAAGAAATAAAAACTAAAAACTAATAAAAAAAACTAAAAAATCTAAAAATCTAAATAAGCTAAAAAAGAAAAAAAAAGGAAAAAAATAAAGGAGAAAAACAAAACTAAAAAACGAATGTATATACAGACCGGGACACCGGGATACAAATGATGACCGGGACCCGGGACACAGGGAATATAAATGACGACCGGGACACAGGGACACAACTACAACGGGGACACCGGGGGAAACAGGGGGATAACCTGACAATCTATTTATATGCAAAGACAATGGGACAGCAAAGAATGTTGTATATTCGCAAGTTTTACGTAGTTAAAACCATATATATATATATATATCTATATTCACAGGTGGGACATAGGGACACAACTACAATGGCGCGTAACTATTATGGCGCGTAACGACTTACGCGCGCGGGGGGGCTTGGGGGGGGCGCGAAGCGCCCCCACCAACTAGGTGTTGGGGTGGCGCGAAGCGCCACCCCAACAGCTAGTATATATATATATCTATATTCACAGGTGGGACATAGGGACACAACTACAATGGCGCGTAACTATTATGGCGCGTAACGACTTACGCGCGCGGGGGGGCTTGGGGGGGCGCGAAGCGCCCCCACCAACTAGGTGTTGGGGTGGCGCTTAATAAAAAAAATAAAAAAGCTAAAAAACTAAAAAAAATAAAAAAAGGCAAAAACTACAAAAAAAAACTAAAAACTAATAAAAAAGCTAAAAAACTAAAAAAACTAAAAAAAAGGCAAAAACTACAAAAAAAACTAAAAACTAATAAAAAAAATAAAAAAGCTAAAAAACTAAAAAAACTAAAAAAACTAAAAAAAGGTAAAAAACTAAAAAAACTAAAAACTAAAAAAAACTAAAAAAAAAGGAAAAAACTGAAAAATAAGCTAAAATAAAGGTAAAAAACCAATAAAAAACTAAAAAGAAAACTGAAAAAAACTAAAAAAAGGCAAAACCTACAAAAAAACTAAAAACTAATAAAAAAAAGTAAAAAAGCTAAAAAACTAAAAAAACTAAAAAAATTAAAAAAAACTAAAAAAAGGTAAAAAACTAAAAAAAATAAAAAATAAAAAAAAACTAAAAAAAAGGAAAAAAACTGAAAAATAAGCTAAAATAAAGGTAAAAACCAATAAAAAACTAAAAAGAAAAAAAGGAAAAAACTAAAAAAAATTTTCATCTAAAAAACTAAAAAAAACTAAAAAAGGTAAAAACTAAAAGAACTAAAAAAGAAAAAAATAAATGACGACACTCAAAGAGAAAGCGACCAGGACAAAAGGAATGTTCGATTAGCAATCAACAAAGCACCGGGACACAGGGAGTATAAATGACGACCAGGACATAAGTAAAAAAAAAACTAACAAAACTAAAAAGAAGGTAAAAACTACAAAAAAACTAAAAAGAAAAAAAAACTAAAAACTAATAAAAAAACTAAAAAATCTAAAAATCTAAATAAACTAAAAAAGAAAGCCCCCCCCCAAGCCCCCCCGCGCGCGTAAGTCGTTACGCGCCATAATAGTTACGCGCCATTGTAGTTGTGTCCCTATGTCCCACCTGTGAATATAGATATATAATATATATATGGTTTTAACTACGTAAAACTTGCGAATATACAACATTCTTTGCTGTCCCATTGTCTTTGCATATAAATAGATTGTCAGGTTATCCCCCTGTTTCCCCCGGTGTCCCCGTTGTAGTTGTGTCCCTGTGTCCCGGTCGTCATTTATATTCCCTGTGTCCCGGGTCCCGGTCATCATTTGTATCCCGGTGTCCCGGTCTGTATATACATTCGTTTTTTAGTTTTGTTTTTCTCCTTTATTTTTTTCCTTTTTTTTTTCTTTTTTTAGCTTATTTAGATTTTTAGATTTTTTAGTTTTTTTTATTAGTTTTTAGTTTTTATTTCTTTTTAGTTTTTTTGTCCCGGTCGTCATTTATATCCCCCTGTTTCCCCCGGTGTCCCCGTTGTAGTTGTGTCCCTGTGTCCCGGTCGTTATTTATATTCCCTGTGTCCCGGTCGTCATTTGTATCCCGGTGTACCGGTCTGTATATACATTCGTTTTTTAGTTTTGTTTTTCTCCTTTATTTTTTTCCTTTTTTTTTCTTTTTTAGTTTATTTAGATTTTTAGATTTTTAGTTTTTTTATTAGTTTTTAGTTTTTTTTTCTTTTTAGTTTTTTTGTAGTTTTTACCTTCTTTTAGTTTTGTTAATTTTTTTTTTTACTTGTGTCCTGGTCGTCATTTATACTCCCTGTGTCCCGGTGCTTTGTTGATTGCTAATCGAACATTCCTTTTGTCCTGGTCGCTTTCTCTTTGAGTGTCGTCATTTATTTTTTTCTTTTTTAGTTCTTTTAGTTTTTACCTTTTTTAGTTTTTTTTTAGTTTTTAGTTTTTTTAGTTTTTTTACCTTTTTTTAGTTTTTTTAGTTTTTTAGCTTTTTTATTTTTTTTATTAGTTTTTAGTTTTTTTTGTAGTTTTTGCCTTTTTTTAGTTTTTTCAGTTTTGACGTCACCTGATCCAGTTTTTTCAGGTGACGTCACCTGATCCACGATCCACAGATCCACAGACAACTTATTTTTACATATATAGATAGTTTTTTTTTTTTTTTTTACTTATGTCCTGGTCGTCATTTATACTCCCTGTGTCCCGGTGCTTTGTTGATTGCTAATCGAACATTCCTTTTGTCCTGGTCGCTTTCTCTTTGAGTGTCGTCATTTATTAGTTTTTTTCCTTTTTTTTTTTAGTTTTTTATTGGTTTTTACCTTTATTTTAGCTTATTTTTCAGTTTTTTTCCTTTTTTTTAGTTTTTTTTTATTTTTTATTTTTTTTAGTTTTTTACCTTTTTTAGTTTTTTTAGTTTTTTTAGTTTTTTAGCTTTTTTTACTTTTTTTATTAGTTTTTAGTTTTTTTTTGTAGTTTTTGCCTTTTTTTTAGTTTTTTCAGTTTTTTTTTTAGTTTTTTATTGGTTTTTACCTTTATAGTTTTTTTAGTTTTTTAGCTTTTTTATTTTTTTTTATTAGTTTTTAGTTTTTTTTGTAGTTTTTGCCTTTTTTTTAGTTTTTTTCAGTTTTGACGTCACCTAATCCAGTTTTTTCAGGTGACGTCACCTGACACATCCATCCACACATCCATCCACACATCCACAGACAGACAACTTATTTTTATATATATAGATAGATAGAAGATAAGTTGTCTGTGGATGGATGGATGGATGTGTCAGGTGACGTCACCTGAAAAAACTGGATCAGGTGACGTCAAAACTGAAAAAACTAAAAAAAGGCAAAAACTACAAAAAAAACTAAAACTAATAAAAAAAAATAAAAAAGCTAAAAAACTAAAAAAACTATAAAGGTAAAAACCAATAAAAAACTAAAAAAAAACTGAAAAAACTAAAAAAAGGCAAAAAACTACAAAAAAACTAAAAACTAATAAAAAAAGTAAAAAAGCTAAAAAACTAAAAAAACTAAAAAAAGGT